>NC_092380.1:42097847-42301594 GCF_030028105.1 Mobula birostris | reverse complement strand
AATGTGGAGAGGATGTTTCCTACAGTGGGGTAGAGTAGGACCAGAGGGCACAGATAGAGTGAATGTGGAGAGGATGTTTCCTACAGTGGGGTAGTGTAGGACCAGAGGGCAGAGTTAGAGTGAATGTGGAGAGGATGTTTCCTACAGTGGGGGAGTCTAGGACCAGAGGGCACAGATAGAGTGAATGTGGAGAGGATGTTTCCTACAGTGGGGGCGTCTAGGACCAGAGGGCACAGATAGAGTGAATGTGGAGAGGATGTTTCCTGCAGTGGGGTAGAGTAGGACCAGAGGGCACAGATAGAGTGAATGTGGAGAGGATCTTTCCTACAGTGGGGTAGAGTAGGACCAGAGGGCACAGATAGTGTGAATGTGGAGAGGATGTTTCCTACAGTGGGGGAGTCTAGGACCAGAGGGCACAGATAGAGTCAATGTGGAGAGGATGTTTCCTACAGTTGGGGAGTCTAGGACCAGAGGGCACAGATAGAGTGAATGTGGAGAGGATGTTTCCTACAGTGGGTGCGTCTTGGACCAGAGGGCACAGATAGAGTGAATGTGGAGAGGATGTTTCCTACAGTGGGGGCGTCTGGGACCAGAGGGCACAGATAGAGTGAATGTGGAGAGGATGTTTCCGACAGTTGGGGAGTCTAGTACCAGAGGGCACAGATAGAGTGAATGTGGAGAGGATGTTTCCTACAGTGGGGTAGAGTAGGACCAGAGGGCACAGATAGAGTGAATGTGTAGAAGATGTTTCCTACAGTGGGGTAGAGTAGGGCCAGAGGGCAGAGATGGAGTGAATGTTGAGAGGATCTTTCCTACAGTGGGGTAGAGTAGGACCAGAGGGCACAGATAGAGTGAATGTGGAGAGGATGTTTCCTACGGTGGGGTAGAGTAGGACCAGAGGGCAGAGATAGAGTGAATGTGGAGAGGATGTTTCCTACAGTGGGGTAGAGTAGGACCAGAGGGCACAGATAGAGTGAATGTGGAGAGGATGTTTCCTACAGTGCGGGAGTCTAGGACCAGAGGGCACAGATAGAGTGAATGTGGAGAGGATGTTTCCTACAGTGGGGGAGTCTAGGACCAGAGGGCACAGATAGAGTGAATGTGGAGAGGATGTTTCTTACAGTGGGGTAGAGTAGGACCAGAGGGCACAGATAGAGTGAATGTGCAGAGGATGTTTCCTACAGTGGGGTAGAGTAGGACCAGAGGGCAGAGATAGAGGGAATGTGGAGAGGATGTTTCCTACAGTGGGGTAGAGTAGGACCAGAGGGCACAGATAGAGTGAATGTGGAGAGGATGTTTCCTACAGTGGGGTAGAGTAGGACCACAGGGCACAGATAGAGTGAATGTGGAGAGGATGTTTCCTACAGTGGGGGAGTCTAGGACCAGAGGGCACAGATAGAGTGAATGTGGAGAGGATGTTTCCTACAGTGGGGGCGTCTAGGACCAGAGGGCACAGATAGAGTGAATTTGGAGAGGATGTTTCCTACAGTGGGGTAGAGTAGGACCAGAGGGCACAGATAGAGTGAATGTGCAGAGGATCTTTCCTGCAGTGGGGTAGAGTAGGACCAGAGGGCACAGATAGTGTGAATGTGGAGAGGATGTTTCCTACAGTGGGGGAGTCTAGGACCAGAGGGCACAGATAGAGTGAATGTGGAGAGGATGTTTCCTACAGTTGGGGAGTCTAGGACCAGAGGGCACAGATAGAGTGAATGTGGACAGGATGTTTCCTACAGTGGGGGCGTCTTGGACCAGAGGGCACAGATAGAGTGAATGTGGAGAGGATGTTTCCTACAGTGGGGGCGTCTAGGACCAGAGGGCACAGATAGAGTGAATGTGGAGAGGATGTTTCCGACAGTTGGGGAGTCTAGTACCAGAGGGCACAGATAGAGTGAATGTGGAGAGGATGTTTCCTACAGTGGGGTAGAGTAGGACCAGAGGGCAGAGATAGAGTGCATGTGGAGAGGATGTTTCCTACAGTGGGGTAGAGTAGGGCCAGAGGGCAGAGATGGAGTGAATGTGGAGAGGATCTTTCCTACAGTGGGGTAGAGTAGGACCAGAGGGCACAGATAGAGTGAATGTGGAGAGGATGTTTCCTACAGTGGGGTAGAGTAGGACCAGAGGGCAGAGATAGAGTGAATGTGGAGAGGATGTTTCCTACAGTGGGGTAGAGTAGGACCACAGGGCACAGATAGAGTGAATGTGGAGAGGTTGTTTCCTACAGTGGGGTAGAGTAGGACCAGAGGGCACAGATAGAGTGAATGTGGAGAGGATGTTTCCTACAGTGGGGTAGAGTAGGACCAGAGGGCACAGATAGAGTGAATGTGGAGAGGATGTTTCCTACAGTGGGGTAGAGTAGGACCAGAGGGCACAGATAGAGTGAATGTGGAGAGGATGTTTCCTATAGTGGGGTAGAGTACTACCAGAGGGCAGAGATAGAGTGAATGTGGAGGGGATGTTTCCTACAGTGGGGTAGAGTAGGACCAGAGGGCACAGATAGGGTGAATGTGGAGAGGCTGTTTCCTACAGCGGGGTAGAGTAGGAACAGAGGGCACAGATAGAGTGAATGTGGAGAGGATGTTTCCTACAGTGGGGTAGAGTAGGACCAGAGGGCACAGACAGAGTGAATGTGGAGAGGATGTTTCCTACGGTGGGGTAGAGTAGGACCAGAGGGCAGAGATAGAGTGAATGTGGAGAGGATGTTTCCTACAGTGGGGTAGAGTAGGACCAGAGGGCACAGATAGAGTGAATGTGGAGAGGATGTTTCCTACAGTGCGGGAGTCTAGGACCAGAGGGCACAGATAGAGTGAATGTGGAGAGGATGTTTCCTACAGTGGGGTAGAGTAGGACCAGAGGGCAGAGATAGAGTGAATGTGAAGAGGATGTTTCCTACAGTGGGGTAGAGTCGGACCAGAGGGCACAGATAGAGTGAATGTGGAGAGGATGTTTCCTACAGTGGGGTAGAGTAGGAACAGAGGGCACAGATAGAGTGAATGTGGAGAGGATGTTTCGTACAGTGGGGTAGAGTAGGACCAGAGGGCACAGATAGAGTGAATGTGGAGAGGATGTTTCCTACAGTGAGGTAGTGTAGGACCAGAGGGCACAGATAGAGTGAATGTGGAGAGGATGTTTCCTACAGTGAGGTAGTGTAGGACCAGAGGGCACAGATAGAGTGAATGTGGAGAGGATGTTTCCTACAGTGGGGTAGAGTAGGACCAGAGGGCACAGATAGAGTGAATGTGGAGAGGATGTTTCCTACAGTGGGGTAGAGTAGGACCAGAGGGCACAGATAGAGTCAATGTGCAGAGGATGTTTCCTACAGTGGGGTAGAGTAGGACCAGAGGGCACAGATAGAGTGAATGTGGAGAGGATGTTTCCTACAGTGGGGTAGAGTAGGGCCAGAGGGCAGAGATGGAGTGAATGTGGAGAGGATCTTTCCTACAGTGGGGTAGAGTAGGACCAGAGGGCAGAGATAGAGTGAATGTGGAGAGGATGTTTCCTACAGTGGGGGAGTCTAGGACCAGAGGGCACAGATAGAGTGAATGTGGAGAGGATGTTTCCTACAGTGGGGGCGTCTAGGACCAGAGGGCACAGATAGAGTGAATGTGGAGAGGATGTTTCCTGCAGTGGGGTAGAGTAGGACCAGAGGGCACAGATAGAGTGAATGTGGAGAGGATCTTTCCTACAGTGGGGTAGAGTAGGACCAGAGGGCACAGATAGTGTGAATGTGGAGAGGATGTTTCCTACAGTGGGGGAGTCTAGGACCAGAGGGCACAGATAGAGTGAATGTGGAGAGGATGTTTCCTGCATTTGGGGAGTCTAGGACCAGAGGGCACAGATAGTGTGAATGTGGAGAGGATGTTTCCTACAGTGGGGGAGTCTAGGACCAGAGGGCACAGATAGAGTGAATGTGGAGAGGATGTTTCCTGCAGTTGGGGAGTCTAGGACCAGAGGGCACAGATAGAGTGAATGTGGAGAGGATGTTTCCTACAGTGGGGTAGAGTAGGACCAGAGGGCACAGATAGAGTGAATGTGTAGAAGATGTTTCCTACAGTGGGGTAGAGTAGGGCCAGAGGGCAGAGATGGAGTGAATGTTGAGAGAATCTTTCCTACAGTGGGGTAGAGTAGGACCAGAGGGCACAGATAGAGTGAATGTGGAGAGGATGTTTCCTACGGTGGGGTAGAGTAGGACCAGAGGGCAGAGATAGAGTGAATGTGGAGAGGATGTTTCCTACAGTGGGGTAGAGTAGGACCAGAGGGCACAGATAGAGTGAATGTGGAGAGGATGTTTCCTACAGTGCGGGAGTCTAGGACCAGAGGGCACAGATAGAGTGAATGTGGAGAGGATGTTTCCTACAGTGGGGGAGTCTAGGATCAGAGGGCACAGATAGAGTGAATGTGGAGAGGATGTTTCTTACAGTGGGGTAGAGTAGGACCAGAGGGCACAGATAGAGTGAATGTGCAGAGGATGTTTCCTACAGTGGGGTAGAGTAGGACCAGAGGGCAGAGATAGAGTGAATGTGGAGAGGATGTTTCCTACAGTGGGGTAGAGTAGGACCAGAGGGCACAGATAGAGTGAATGTGGAGAGGATGTTTCCTACAGTGGGGTAGAGTAGGACCACAGGGCACAGATAGAGTGAATGTGGAGAGGATGTTTCCTACAGTGGGGGAGTCTAGGACCAGAGGGCACAGATAGAGTGAATGTGGAGAGGATGTTTCCTACAGTGGGGGCGTCTAGGACCAGAGGGCACAGATAGAGTGAATTTGGAGAGGATGTTTCCTACAGTGGGGTAGAGTAGGACCAGAGGGCACAGATAGAGTGAATGTGCAGAGGATCTTTCCTGCAGTGGGGTAGAGTAGGACCAGAGGGCACAGATAGTGTGAATGTGGAGAGGATGTTTCCTACAGTGGGGGAGTCTAGGACCAGAGGGCACAGATAGAGTGAATGTGGAGAGGATGTTTCCTACAGTGGGGTAGAGTAGGACCAGAGGGCAGAGATAGAGTGCATGTGGAGAGGATGTTTCCTACAGTGGGGTAGAGTAGGGCCAGAGGGCAGAGATGGAGTGAATGTGGAGAGGATCTTTCCTACAGTGGGGTAGAGTAGGACCAGAGGGCACAGATAGAGTGAATGTGGAGAGGATGTTTCCTACAGTGGGGTAGAGTAGGACCAGAGGGCACAGATAGAGTGAATGTGGAGAGGATGTTTCCTACAGTGGGGGAGTCTAGGACCAGAGGGCACTGATAGAGTGAATGTGGAGAGGATGTTTCCTACAGTGCGGGAGTCTAGGACCAGAGGGCACAGATAGAGTGAATGTGGAGAGGATGTTTCCTACTGTGCGGGAGTCTAGGACCAGAGGGCACAGATAGAGTGAATGTGGAGAGGATGTTTCTACAGTGGGGTAGAGTGGGACCAGAGGGCAGAGATAGAGTGAATGTGGAAAGGATGTTTCCTACAGTGGGGTTGAGTAGGACCAGAGGGCAGAGATAGAGTGAATGTGGAGAGGATGTTTCCTACAGTGGGGTAGAGTACTACCAGAGGGCAGAGATAGAGTGAATGTGGAGAGGATGTTTCCTACAGTGGGGTAGAGTAGGACCAGAGGGCACAGATAGGGTGAATGTGGAGAGGCTGTTTTCTACAGCGGGGTAGAGTAGGACCAGAGGGCACAGATAGAGTGAATGTGGAGAGGATGTTTCCTACAGTGGGGTAGAGTAGGACCAGAGGGCACAGACAGAGTGAATATGGAGAGGATGTTTCCTACGGTGGGGTAGAGTAGGACCAGAGGGCAGAGATAGAGTGAATGTGGAGAGGATGTTTCCTACAGTGGGGTAGAGTAGGACCAGAGGGCACAGATAGAGTGAATGTGGAGAGGTTGTTTCCTACAGTGGGGTAGAGTAGGACCAGAGGGCACAGATAGAGTGAATGTGGAGAGGATGTTTCCTACAGTGGGGTAGAGTAGGACCAGAGGGCACAGATAGAGTGAATGTGGAGAGGATGTTTCCTACAGTGGGGTAGAGTAGGACCAGAGGGCACAGATAGAGTGAATGTGGAGAGGATGTTTCCTATAGTGGGGTAGAGTACTACCAGAGGGCAGAGATAGAGTGAATGTGGAGGGGATGTTTCCTACAGTGGGGTAGAGTAGGACCAGAGGGCACAGATAGGGTGAATGTGGAGAGGCTGTTTCCTACAGCGGGGTAGAGTAGGACCAGAGGGCACAGATAGAGTGAATGTGGAGAGGATGTTTCCTACAGTGGGGTAGAGTAGGACCAGAGGGCACAGACAGAGTGAATGTGGAGAGGATGTTTCCTACGGTGGGGTAGAGTAGGACCAGAGGGCAGAGATAGAGTGAATGTGGAGAGGATGTTTCCTACAGTGGGGTAGAGTAGGACCAGAGGGCACAGATAGAGTGAATGTGGAGAGGATGTTTCCTACAGTGCGGGAGTCTAGGACCAGAGGGCACAGATAGAGTGAATGTGGAGAGGATGTTTCCTACAGTGGGGTAGAGTAGGACCAGAGGGCAGAGATAGAGTGAATGTGAAGAGGATGTTTCCTACAGTGGGGTAGAGTCGGACCAGAGGGCACAGATAGAGTGAATGTGGAGAGGATGTTTCCTTCAGTGGGGTAGAGTAGGACCAGAGGGCACAGATAGAGTGAATGTGGAGAGGATGTTTCGTACAGTGGGGTAGAGTAGGACCAGAGGGCACAGATAGAGTGAATGTGGAGAGGATGTTTCCTACAGTGAGGTAGTGTAGGACCAGAGGGCACAGATAGAGTGAATGTGGAGAGGATGTTTCCTACAGTGAGGTAGTGTAGGACCAGAGGGCACAGATAGAGTGAATGTGGAGAGGATGTTTCCTACAGTGGGGTAGAGTAGGACCAGAGGGCACAGATAGAGTGAATGTGGAGAGGACGTTTCCTACAGTGGGGTAGAGTAGGACCAGAGGGCAGAGAAAGATTAAATGTGGAGAGGATGTTTCCTACAGTGAGGTAGTGTAGTACCAGAGGGCACAGATAGAGTGAATGTGGAGAGGATGTTTCCTACAGTGGCTGAGTCTAGGACCAGAGGGCACAGATAGAGTGAATGTGGAGAGGATGTTTCCTACAGTGGGGGAGTCTAGGACCAGAGGGCGCAGATAGAGTGAATGTGGAGAGGATGTTTCCTACAGTCGGGGAGTCTAGGACCAGAGGGCACAGATAGAGTGAATGTGGAGAGGATGTTTCCTACAGTGGGGTAGAGTAGGACCAGAGGGCACAGATAGAGCGAATGTGGAGAGGATGTTTCCTACAGTGGGGTAGAGTAGGACCAGAGGGCACAGGTAGAGTGAATGTGGAGAGGATGTTTCCTACAGTGGGGTAGAGTAGGACCAGAGGGCAGAGATATAGCGAATGTGGAGAGGATGTTTCCTACAGTGGGGGAGTCTAGGACCAGTGGGCACAGATAGAGCGAATGTGGAGAGGATGTTTCCTACAGTGGGGGAGTCTAGGACCAGAGGGAACAGATAGAGTGAATGTGGAGAGGATGTTTCCTACAGTGGGGTAGTGTAGGACCAGCGGGCACAGATAGAGTGAATGTGGAAAGGATGTTTCCTACAGTTGGGGAGTCTAGGACCAGAGGGCAGAGATAGAGTGAATGTGGAGAGGATGTTTCCTACAAGGGGGTAGAGTAGGACCAGAGGGCACAGATAGAGTGAATGTGGAGAGGATGTTTCCTACAGTGGGGGAGTCTACGACCAGAGGGCACAGATAGAGTGAATGTGGAGAGGATGTTTCCTACAGTGAGGTAGAGTAGGAGCAGAGGGCACAGATAGAGTTGGTGTGGACAGGATGTTTCCTACAGTGGGGTAGAGTAGGACCAGAGGGCACTGATAGAGTGAATGTGGAGAGGATGTTTCCTACAGTGGGGGAGTCTAGGACCAGAGGGCACAGATGGAGTGAATGTGGAGAGGATGTTTCCTACAGTGCGGTAGAGTAGGACCAGAGGGCACAGATAGAGTGAATGTGGAGAGGATGTTTCCTACAGTGGGTGAGTCTAGGACCAGAGGGCACAGATAGTGTGAATGTGGAGAGGATGTTTCCTACAGTGGGGTAGAGTAGGACCAGAGGGCACAGATAGTGTGAATGTGGAGAGGATGTTTCCCACAGTTGGGGAGTCTTGGACCAGAGGGCACAGATAGAGTGAATGTGGAGAGGATGTTTCCTACAGTGGGGTAGAGTAGGACCAGAGGGCAGAGATAGAGTGAATGTGGAGAGGATGTTTGCTACAGTGGGGTAGAGTAGGACCAGAGGGCACAGATAGAGTGAATGTGGAGAGGATGTTTCCTACAGTGGGGGAGTCTAGGACCAGAGGGCACAGATGGAGTGAATGTGGAGAGGATGTTTCCTACAGTGGGGGAGTCTAGGACCAGAGGGCAGAGATAGAGTGAATGTGGAGAGAACGTTTCCTACAGTGGGGTAGAGTAGGACCAGAGGGCACAGACAGATTAAATGTGGAGAGGATGTTTCCTACAGTGGGGTAGAGTAGGACCAGAGGGCACAGATAGAGTTGGTGTGGACAGGATGTTTCCTACAGTTGGGTAGAGTAGGACCAGAGGGCACTGATAGAGTGAATGTGGAGAGGATGTTTCCTACAGTGGGGGAGTCTAGGACCAGAGGGCACAGATGGAGTGAATGTGGAGAGGATGTTTCCTACAGTGGGGGAGTCTAGGACCAGAGGGCAGAGATAGAGTGAATGTGGAGAGGATGTTTCCTACAGTGGGGTAGAGTAGGACCAGAGGGCACAGATAGAGTGAATGTGCAGAGGATGTTTCCTACAGTGGGGTAGAGTAGGACCAGAGGGCACAGATAGAGTGAATGTGGAGAGGATGTTTCCTACAGTGGGGTAGAGTAGGGCCAGAGGGCAGAGATGGAGTGAATGTGGAGAGGATCTTTCCTACAGTGGGGTAGAGTAGGACCAGAGGGCAGAGATAGAGTGAATGTGGAGAGGATGTTTCCTACAGTGGGGGAGTCTAGGACCAGAGGGCACAGATAGAGTGAATGTGGAGAGGATGTTTCCTACAGTGGGGGCGTCTAGGACCAGAGGGCACAGATAGAGTGAATGTGGAGAGGATGTTTCCTGCAGTGGGGTAGAGTAGGACCAGAGGGCACAGATAGAGTGAATGTGGAGAGGATCTTTCCTACAGTGGGGTAGAGTAGGACCAGAGGGCACAGATAGTGTGAATGTGGAGAGGATGTTTCCTACAGTGGGGGAGTCTAGGACCAGAGGGCACAGATAGAGTGAATGTGGAGAGGATGTTTCCTGCAGTTGGGGAGTCTAGGACCAGAGGGCACAGATAGTGTGAATGTGGAGAGGATGTTTCCTACAGTGGGGGAGTCTAGGACCAGAGGGCACAGATAGAGTGAATGTGGAGAGGATGTTTCCTGCAGTTGGGGAGTCTAGGACCAGAGGGCACAGATAGAGTGAATGTGGAGAGGATGTTTCCTACAGTGGGGTAGAGTAGGACCAGAGGGCACAGATAGAGTGAATGTGTAGAAGATGTTTCCTACAGTGGGGTAGAGTAGGGCCAGAGGGCAGAGATGGAGTGAATGTTGAGAGAATCTTTCCTACAGTGGGGTAGAGTAGGACCAGAGGGCACAGATAGAGTGAATGTGGAGAGGATGTTTCCTACGGTGGGGTAGAGTAGGACCAGAGGGCAGAGATAGAGTGAATGTGGAGAGGATGTTTCCTACAGTGGGGTAGAGTAGGACCAGAGGGCACAGATAGAGTGAATGTGGAGAGGATGTTTCCTACAGTGCGGGAGTCTAGGACCAGAGGGCACAGATAGAGTGAATGTGGAGAGGATGTTTCCTACAGTGGGGGAGTCTAGGACCAGAGGGCACAGATAGAGTGAATGTGGAGAGGATGTTTCTTACAGTGGGGTAGAGTAGGACCAGAGGGCACAGATAGAGTGAATGTGCAGAGGATGTTTCCTACAGTGGGGTAGAGTAGGACCAGAGGGCAGAGATAGAGTGAATGTGGAGAGGATGTTTCCTACAGTGGGGTAGAGTAGGACCAGAGGGCACAGATAGAGTGAATGTGGAGAGGATGTTTCCTACAGTGGGGTAGAGTAGGACCACAGGGCACAGATAGAGTGAATGTGGAGAGGATGTTTCCTACAGTGGGGGAGTCTAGGACCAGAGGGCACAGATAGAGTGAATGTGGAGAGGATGTTTCCTACAGTGGGGGCGTCTAGGACCAGAGGGCACAGATAGAGTGAATTTGGAGAGGATGTTTCCTACAGTGGGGTAGAGTAGGACCAGAGGGCACAGATAGAGTGAATGTGCAGAGGATCTTTCCTGCAGTGGGGTAGAGTAGGACCAGAGGGCACAGATAGTGTGAATGTGGAGAGGATGTTTCCTACAGTGGGGGAGTCTAGGACCAGAGGGCACAGATAGAGTGAATGTGGAGAGGATGTTTCCTACAGTGGGGTAGAGTAGGACCAGAGGGCAGAGATAGAGTGCATGTGGAGAGGATGTTTCCTACAGTGGGGTAGAGTAGGGCCAGAGGGCAGAGATGGAGTGAATGTGGAGAGGATCTTTCCTACAGTGGGGTAGAGTAGGACCAGAGGGCACAGATAGAGTGAATGTGGAGAGGATGTTTCCTACAGTGGGGTAGAGTAGGACCAGAGGGCACAGATAGAGTGAATGTGGAGAGGATGTTTCCTACAGTGGGGGAGTCTAGGACCAGAGGGCACTGATAGAGTGAATGTGGAGAGGATGTTTCCTACAGTGCGGGAGTCTAGGACCAGAGGGCACAGATAGAGTGAATGTGGAGAGGATGTTTCCTACTGTGCGGGAGTCTAGGACCAGAGGGCACAGATAGAGTGAATGTGGAGAGGATGTTTCTACAGTGGGGTAGAGTGGGACCAGAGGGCAGAGATAGAGTGAATGTGGAAAGGATGTTTCCTACAGTGGGGTTGAGTAGGACCAGAGGGCAGAGATAGAGTGAATGTGGAGAGGATGTTTCCTACAGTGGGGTAGAGTACTACCAGAGGGCAGAGATAGAGTGAATGTGGAGAGGATGTTTCCTACAGTGGGGTAGAGTAGGACCAGAGGGCACAGATAGGGTGAATGTGGAGAGGCTGTTTTCTACAGCGGGGTAGAGTAGGACCAGAGGGCACAGATAGAGTGAATGTGGAGAGGATGTTTCCTACAGTGGGGTAGAGTAGGACCAGAGGGCACAGACAGAGTGAATATGGAGAGGATGTTTCCTACGGTGGGGTAGAGTAGGACCAGAGGGCAGAGATAGAGTGAATGTGGAGAGGATGTTTCCTACAGTGGGGTAGAGTAGGACCAGAGGGCACAGATAGAGTGAATGTGGAGAGGTTGTTTCCTACAGTGGGGTAGAGTAGGACCAGAGGGCACAGATAGAGTGAATGTGGAGAGGATGTTTCCTACAGTGGGGTAGAGTAGGACCAGAGGGCACAGATAGAGTGAATGTGGAGAGGATGTTTCCTACAGTGGGGTAGAGTAGGACCAGAGGGCACAGATAGAGTGAATGTGGAGAGGATGTTTCCTATAGTGGGGTAGAGTACTACCAGAGGGCAGAGATAGAGTGAATGTGGAGGGGATGTTTCCTACAGTGGGGTAGAGTAGGACCAGAGGGCACAGATAGGGTGAATGTGGAGAGGCTGTTTCCTACAGCGGGGTAGAGTAGGACCAGAGGGCACAGATAGAGTGAATGTGGAGAGGATGTTTCCTACAGTGGGGTAGAGTAGGACCAGAGGGCACAGACAGAGTGAATGTGGAGAGGATGTTTCCTACGGTGGGGTAGAGTAGGACCAGAGGGCAGAGATAGAGTGAATGTGGAGAGGATGTTTCCTACAGTGGGGTAGAGTAGGACCAGAGGGCACAGATAGAGTGAATGTGGAGAGGATGTTTCCTACAGTGCGGGAGTCTAGGACCAGAGGGCACAGATAGAGTGAATGTGGAGAGGATGTTTCCTACAGTGGGGTAGAGTAGGACCAGAGGGCAGAGATAGAGTGAATGTGAAGAGGATGTTTCCTACAGTGGGGTAGAGTCGGACCAGAGGGCACAGATAGAGTGAATGTGGAGAGGATGTTTCCTTCAGTGGGGTAGAGTAGGACCAGAGGGCACAGATAGAGTGAATGTGGAGAGGATGTTTCGTACAGTGGGGTAGAGTAGGACCAGAGGGCACAGATAGAGTGAATGTGGAGAGGATGTTTCCTACAGTGAGGTAGTGTAGGACCAGAGGGCACAGATAGAGTGAATGTGGAGAGGATGTTTCCTACAGTGAGGTAGTGTAGGACCAGAGGGCACAGATAGAGTGAATGTGGAGAGGATGTTTCCTACAGTGGGGTAGAGTAGGACCAGAGGGCACAGATAGAGTGAATGTGGAGAGGACGTTTCCTACAGTGGGGTAGAGTAGGACCAGAGGGCAGAGAAAGATTAAATGTGGAGAGGATGTTTCCTACAGTGAGGTAGTGTAGTACCAGAGGGCACAGATAGAGTGAATGTGGAGAGGATGTTTCCTACAGTGGCTGAGTCTAGGACCAGAGGGCACAGATAGAGTGAATGTGGAGAGGATGTTTCCTACAGTGGGGGAGTCTAGGACCAGAGGGCGCAGATAGAGTGAATGTGGAGAGGATGTTTCCTACAGTCGGGGAGTCTAGGACCAGAGGGCACAGATAGAGTGAATGTGGAGAGGATGTTTCCTACAGTGGGGTAGAGTAGGACCAGAGGGCACAGATAGAGCGAATGTGGAGAGGATGTTTCCTACAGTGGGGTAGAGTAGGACCAGAGGGCACAGGTAGAGTGAATGTGGAGAGGATGTTTCCTACAGTGGGGTAGAGTAGGACCAGAGGGCAGAGATATAGCGAATGTGGAGAGGATGTTTCCTACAGTGGGGGAGTCTAGGACCAGTGGGCACAGATAGAGCGAATGTGGAGAGGATGTTTCCTACAGTGGGGGAGTCTAGGACCAGAGGGAACAGATAGAGTGAATGTGGAGAGGATGTTTCCTACAGTGGGGTAGTGTAGGACCAGCGGGCACAGATAGAGTGAATGTGGAAAGGATGTTTCCTACAGTTGGGGAGTCTAGGACCAGAGGGCAGAGATAGAGTGAATGTGGAGAGGATGTTTCCTACAAGGGGGTAGAGTAGGACCAGAGGGCACAGATAGAGTGAATGTGGAGAGGATGTTTCCTACAGTGGGGGAGTCTACGACCAGAGGGCACAGATAGAGTGAATGTGGAGAGGATGTTTCCTACAGTGAGGTAGAGTAGGAGCAGAGGGCACAGATAGAGTTGGTGTGGACAGGATGTTTCCTACAGTGGGGTAGAGTAGGACCAGAGGGCACTGATAGAGTGAATGTGGAGAGGATGTTTCCTACAGTGGGGGAGTCTAGGACCAGAGGGCACAGATGGAGTGAATGTGGAGAGGATGTTTCCTACAGTGCGGTAGAGTAGGACCAGAGGGCACAGATAGAGTGAATGTGGAGAGGATGTTTCCTACAGTGGGTGAGTCTAGGACCAGAGGGCACAGATAGTGTGAATGTGGAGAGGATGTTTCCTACAGTGGGGTAGAGTAGGACCAGAGGGCACAGATAGTGTGAATGTGGAGAGGATGTTTCCCACAGTTGGGGAGTCTTGGACCAGAGGGCACAGATAGAGTGAATGTGGAGAGGATGTTTCCTACAGTGGGGTAGAGTAGGACCAGAGGGCAGAGATAGAGTGAATGTGGAGAGGATGTTTGCTACAGTGGGGTAGAGTAGGACCAGAGGGCACAGATAGAGTGAATGTGGAGAGGATGTTTCCTACAGTGGGGGAGTCTAGGACCAGAGGGCACAGATGGAGTGAATGTGGAGAGGATGTTTCCTACAGTGGGGGAGTCTAGGACCAGAGGGCAGAGATAGAGTGAATGTGGAGAGAACGTTTCCTACAGTGGGGTAGAGTAGGACCAGAGGGCACAGACAGATTAAATGTGGAGAGGATGTTTCCTACAGTGGGGTAGAGTAGGACCAGAGGGCACAGATAGAGTTGGTGTGGACAGGATGTTTCCTACAGTTGGGTAGAGTAGGACCAGAGGGCACTGATAGAGTGAATGTGGAGAGGATGTTTCCTACAGTGGGGGAGTCTAGGACCAGAGGGCACAGATGGAGTGAATGTGGAGAGGATGTTTCCTACAGTGGGGGAGTCTAGGACCAGAGGGCAGAGATAGAGTGAATGTGGAGAGAACGTTTCCTACAGTGGGGTAGAGTAGGACCAGAGGGCACAGACAGATTAAATGTGGAGAGGATGTTTCCTACAGTGGGGGAGTCTAGGACCAGAGGGCACAGATAGAGTGAATGTGGAGAGGATGTTTCCTACAGTGGGGGAGTCTAGGACCAGAGGGCGCAGATAGAGTGAATGTGGAGAGGATGTTTCCTACAGTGGGGAGTCTCAGACCAGAGGACACAGATAGAGTGAATGTGGAGAGGATGTTTCCTACAGTGGGGGAGTCTAGGACCAGAGGGCACAGATAGAGTGTATGTGGAGAGGATGTTTCCTACAGTGGGGGAGTCTAGGACCAGAGGGCAGAGATAGAGTGAATGTGGAGAGGATGTTTCCTACAGTGGGGTAGAGTAGGACCAGAGGACACAGATAGAGTGAATGTGGAGAGGATGTTTCCTACAGTTGGGGAGTCTTGGACCAGAGGACACAGATAGAGTGAATGTGGAAAGGATGTTTCCTGCAGTTTGGGAGTCTAGGACCAGAGGGCACAGATAGAGTGAATGTGCAGAGGATGTTTGCTACAGTGGGGGAGTCTAGGACCAGAGGGCAGAGATAGAGTGAATGTGGAGAGGATGTTTCCTACAGTGGGGTAGAGTAGGACCAGAGGGAACAGATAGAGTGAATGTGGAGAGGATGTTTCCTACAGTGAGGTAGTGTAGTACGAGAGGGCACAGATAGAGTGAATGTGGAGAGGATGTTTCCTACAGTGGGGGAATCTAGGACCAGAGGGCACAGATGGAGTGAATGTGGAGAGGATGTTTCCTACAGTGCGGTAGAGTAGGACCAGAGGGCAGAGATAGAGTGAATGTGGAGAGGATGTTTCCTACAGTGGTGTAGACTAGGACCTGAGGGCACAGATAGAGTGAATGTGGAGAGGATGTTTCCTACAGTGGGGTAGAGTAGGACCAGAGGGCACAGATAGAGTGAATGTGGAGAGGTTGTTTCCTACAGTGGGGGAATCTAGGACCAGAGGGCACAGATAGAGTGAATGTGGAGAGGATGTTTCCTACAGTGGGGTAGAGTAGGACCAGAGGGCAGAGATAGAGTGAATGGTGAGAGGATGTTTCCTACAGTGGGGTAGAGTAGGACCAGAGGGCACAGATAGAGTGAATGTGGAGAGGATGTTTCCTACAGTGGGGGAGTCTAGGACCAGAGGGCACAGATAGAGTGAATGTGGAGAGGATGTTTCCTATAGTGGGGTAGAGTAGGACCAGAGGGCAGAGATAGAGTGAATGTGGAGAGGATGTTTCGTACAGTGGGGTAGAGTAGGACCAGAGGGCACAGATAGAGTGAATGTGGAGAGGATGTTTCCTACAGTGGGGTAGAGTAGGACCAGAGGGCACAGATAGTGTGAATGTGGAGAGGATGTTTCCTACAGTTTGGGAGTCTAGGACCAGAGGGCACAGATAGAGTGAATGTGCAGAGGATGTTTCCTACAGTGGGGGAGTCTAGGACCAGAGGGCACAGATAGAGTGAATGTGGAGAGGATGTTCCCTACAGTGGGGTAGAGTAGGACCAGAGGGCACAGATAGAGTGAATGTGGAGAGGATGTTTCCTACAGTGAGGTAGTGTAGGACCAGAGGGCACAGATAGAGTGAATGTGGAGAGGATGTTTCCTACAGTGGGGGAATCTAGGACCAGAGGGCACAGATGGAGTGAATGTGGAGAGGATGTTTCCTACAGTGCGGTAGAGTAGGACCAGAGGGCAGAGATAGGGTGAATGTGGAGAGGATGTTTCCTACAGTGGTGTAGACTAGGACCTGAGGGCACAGATAGAGTGAATGTGGAGAGGATGTTTCCTACAGTGGGGGAATCTAGGACCAGAGGGCACAGATAGAGTGAATGTGGAGAGGATGTTTCCTACAGTTGGGGAGTCTTGGACCAGAGGACAGAGATAGAGTGAATGTGGAAAGGATGTTTCCTGCAGTTTGGGATTCTAGGACCAGAGGGCACAGATAGAGTGAATGTGCAGAGGATGTTTCCTACAGTGGGGGAGTCTAGGACCAGAGGGCAGAGATAGAGTGAATGTGGAGAGGATGTTTCCTACAGTGGGGTAGAGTAGGACCAGAGGGCAGAGATAGAGTGAATGTGGAGAGGATGTTTCCTACAGTGGGGTAGAGTAGGACCAGAGGGCACAGATAGAGTGAATGTGGAGAGGATGTTTCCTACAGTGGGGTAGAGTAGGACCAGAGGGCACAGATAGAGTGAATGTGGAGAGGATGTTTCCTACAGTGGGGGAATCTAGGACCAGAGGGCACAGATGGAGTGAATGTGGAGAGGATGTTTCCTACAGTGCGTTAGAGTAGGACCAGAGGGCAGAGATAGAGTGAATGTGGAGAGGATGTTTCCTACAGTGGGGTAGAGTAGGACCAGAGGGCACAGATAGAGTGAATGTGGAGAGGATGTTTCCTACAGTGGGGTAGAGTAGGACCAGAGGGCACAGATAGAGTGAATGTGGAGAGGATCTTTCCTACAGTGGTGGAGTCTAGGACCAGAGGGCACAGATACAGTTAATGTGGAGAGGATGTTTCCTACAGTGGGGGAGTCTAGGACCAGAGGGCACAGATAAGTACAAAATTACCTGCTGTTCTACAGGTCCTTCACTGTGGAGATGTACTACAGAAATGAAAGTTCTTCTGCACCATACCCCTTAACTCTTCCAGCCTGCACCCAAAAGTGTCCCTTGGATAAGTTCATCCAGATTGCCAAAAGAGTGGTACCTGATGACTGGAGAAAGGAATGTGGCCATCGCAGTAACCACTGCCAAATCGGTAAGTCTCTGACAGAGAGCTGCAGTGTTGGTAGCAGCTGACCCCGACTGAGTAGCTGGCGATCATCCCTTCAAGTCTCAGCAATGCTTCTCCCATCCAGTTTAATGTGAAGTTCAGAAGCAGCTTAATGATGTTAGGAGTTGGTCCCAACAGTGGAGAGGGCCAGTAACTTGCATTGGAACTGTGACCCCTTGGCCCAACATCAATAGGTTGGGTCATGGGGGTGGCCGTGAGTGGGCAAGGGCCAGGGGAGAAGCAAAAATATGTCCCTTTTAATGTGAGACTGTGGATTGGCAGCGGAGACTGCATTATAATGGAGACGGAACTGGGAAACGTTTTTGCGGCCTGAAGCAGCCTCCTGAAACAAAAATGATGGGTTTATTCAACCATTTTCTGTCTATTCACAGAATGCTCAATCCACATTACATTCTCCCACGCGCTTTCATTTAACCTTATGAAACCTTAGTCGATAACCTTATTTGAAGCCCCTTTACAGCAATCTTCTGGAAGTCCCAATGCCCTCCGTTGCTAGGTGCCATCATTTATTTGATGGTTGGAAGTACCCTCACTGGCATCATGCTCTGGTATGCCAGTCTGAATGTGCAGGCGTGTAAGAAGCTGCAGAGAGAAGTGGACTTGGCTCAATACACCGTAGACACATTCCTCCCCTCCATCGGTAGTATCTACAGGAGGTGCTATCCAGCCCATCATTAAAGATTCACCATCTAAGCCATGTCCCCTTCTCACAGCTTCCTTCTGGCAGGAAGCTTTAAGTCCCATGCCGTCAGATTCATGAACAGTGGTGAGTTTTGCCGAAATCAGTGCTGTACTGGTATGTTCCTGTAACCTTGCACTGTCCGTTGTGTTGTGTGACACAAACTGCATTGCTGCAGGCTAATTGTTGCTTCCTGTGGATGCACAACCATGTGCAAAAGAGTGAAAGATTGAAAGAGTGCAGAAAAAAATTACAGGATGCTGTTAGGACTTGATCTCAGTTATAGGGAAAGGTTGAATAGGTTAATACTTTATTCGCTGGAGTTTAAGAGAATGAGGGGAGATTTAATAGAGGTGTACAAAATTATGAGGGGTATAGATAGGGTAAACGCAGGCAGGCTTTTTTCACTGAGGTTGGGTGAGACTGCAACCGTCGGTCATGGAAAAGGGTGGAAGGTGAAATGTTTAAAGGAACATGAATGGGAACTTGTTCACTCAGAGGGTGGTGAGATTGTGGGATGAGCTTCCAGTGGGTTTGATTTCAATATCAAAGAGAAATTTGGTTGGGTACATGGATAGAAGGGGTATGGTCCTGCTTCAGGTTGACGAGAATAGGTAGTATGATAGGTTGGCATGGACTAGATGGGCCAAATACCCTGTTTCTACACTTTGATTCAAGTGCACGGTGAAGTCCATGTGGTGATGGGGGTCCATCAAAGTGCGCAGGTGCAGGCTGCAAGCACGGTCTCCAGACGATACGGTGGTTTCCCTGACTCTCTGCTCTCTCCCTCTCTTCACAGAGCTGATCCTGGGCCTGGCTGTGGGCTGCTGTCTTGCCCTGCTCCTCATTATGCTGATTATACTGCTCCTTTGCCGGAACAAAGATCAATACTTGGGCTACCAGAAAGTGGCTGAGGAAAATGAGGGGACTGAGAGGACTTTGATCTGATCAGGGCACAGAATAAAGAGAGGCCCTGTGACTGGGGGAGTGGGGAGCAGTCTGACCATAGCTGAGGCAGCTTACTTTTCCTAGATGCTGCCTGGCCTGCTGAGTTCCTCCAGCATTTTGTGTGTTGCTCGTATTTCTGGCATCTACAGATTTTCTCCTGTTTGTGACTCCCTCTGGTTTGTCACCCTTCAGATTTCACCTATCACCTTCTGCTTCTCTCCCCCCTCCCCCCACCTTTTTAAATCCACTCAGTTTTTTTCTCCACTCCTGCCGAAGGGTTTTGGCCCAAAATGTCAACTGTACTCTTTCCCTAGATGCTGCCTGGCCTGCTCCTCAAGCATTTTGTGTTGGTTACTTTAAATTGGTTTTGTTTTGTGCAATTTCAACTCCACTCTTTACATTGTCTGAAGTGTAATTTCTGCAGAAAAGGAATACTCTTTGAAAAAAGACCTTGAGTAAAGGGGAAGGTAGGCAGGAAAGCTGCACTGGATACTTGATTCTTTAGTAAAGCTGGGTGGGAACAGTGACCTCTGTCCCATAACCATTCCAGTAGACACAAGGAGGCAGCCCATCGCTGTGGTCTCTGGCACCTCTGAGAGTTGCCAGGTCAGTCTCATTATGTTACACAAGCTGCATCCCTGCAAACCTGAGGCTGCCTGTGGAAATCCATTGGTGTGAAAGATGCGCGTGGGGGTATTGTACCATTGGCTGCAGCTTCTCTACATTCCAGTCATGTACAACCAGATCCTGGACAGCCATGAGATAAAGCAACCAAACAATGCTCTATGTTCTGTTTGAATAATGTTTGGGACAAAAAGGATTGCTTTTGGTCTTTTTCACTAACCCATCTCTACCTCTTGAGTCCTGGGATTTGTTGCATGGGTATCAATATTTTTCTCAGTGTCAGTTTTGTGTTCTGGTGGGAATAGTTACATCCAGTGCAAATGTTTACATGTGTGCTTCTTTTGCCTTCCATTAGGAAATTCACCTGCTGCTTTTATTTGGAAATGTTGATTTTTTAATATATAGCTCTTTAAAAAAAGCCAGCCTGTGATGCTAAGTGAGTTTGCATTGTCTCCGCACAGCTGGGAGGGAAAGTGTAGGAGAGAGAGAGAATCGAGATATTCCACAACTACTTGCTTGTAGTGATAGGAAATGCAAGTTCTCATGGAAGATCCCTTTACCCTTCTCTTTTCTCCTCAGCTGGTATTCTCTCTAAAATTTGTTCTCTTTAGTCTGCTGGTTCAGTTCTATGTGTAAACGTCAAGGCTAGCTAGTGTGTATTTTGGTGGGTCAGCATGGACAGGTTGGGCTGAAGGGCCTCCATGCTGTATTGCTCTATCACTTCCAGCTGGAAGGCTAGGGAGAGAGAGTGACTGAAGATGCTGTGCTGTTGTGAAAACCCAAATGACCTTCAGTGACCCTTACCCAGTGTGAAGTGGTTTAACCAGCTGCCTAGTGTATGAATTAAAAGACAGTTCACTACTGTTCCCTTAATATCAGAATGTAATTGCTGAACTTGATGAAACCCCTCCTCCCCACACAGTTTTATTCTGACTCCTGCCCCCTTCCTTTCCCAGTCCTGAAATGTCAGCTGATTATTCCTCTCTGTCGATGCTGAGGGGAATAAACAGTTGATGTTTCTCCAGTATTTTATGTGTTGCTCAAGATCCGCTGGTTCTCCTTCAGAAATAACTTGTCCTTCACTATTAGCACTTGTATAACTGGAGATCAGAAAATTGAGGCAATTTGACAAAAATCCATTGTGACATCCTTTTTGTTCTATACTGCTGCTCTTTCAGTATTAAAGCTATAATTACACTCTTTGATAAGTTAAATATTAATAACAGTCACATTAAGGTCAGTTCCTCCTTTGGAAGGGACTGGTCCTCCACAAGATGGGACTAATCGAAACATTTAAGTGGATATCTTTTCCATAAAGAATGACAGAGTCTATAATTCTCCTCCAAAAGTGAGGGGATACTACTTAATGTTGGAACTTAGCAAAGTGGCAAGGTTTTGATTGGGTACAGGTAACTAAGGGTCAGAAGGCAAAAGCAAATTCAAAGCACAACTCACCGAACTGACTGGCCAAAGGGCAGGCACCTTCCAGCTCCTCTTTCTGACTGTATGGGGCTTTATTTTTGTTATACTTCAGAACCATTTCTATTGAAAGGTACAGTGTACTCAAACAAAGTGTGAATTTCTCAGCATTTTGTACGTTGCTTGCAATAAAGATCGCCTTTTCTCTCCCCAGCTTGAATAATGCTGCATTTCTCTATGACTCGATGATTTATCAGCAGCTGAATTAAATGTGAATGTGATGTATTTGTAATTGTATTAAAGTTAAAATTTGAAACTATTTTTAAGACCTTCTAAGACGTCACAGATGAGATCATTAGACAAAATGAGAGCACACTGGACTGGGGATAATACACTGCCTGAATTGAGGGTTGGTTAGCTTCAGCAAAAACACCCAAGTTAGGATGTTCACGGATGATCAGTGTTTAGGCCACAGCTGATTTGTTTGGAGGGGATGCATCAAATTTTGCTGATGAGATGAAGCTGGGTGGTAATTGTGAAGAGGGAGGGGAAGTTTTCCAGGGAAATAGTTGTGTGTGTTTACTGAGATACAGCATGAAATAGACACTTCTGGTCACACCGTCCATTTTCTGCTTAGATTCGTGTCATTTTGCAGACTGATCAGCGTCAATCTGAGTTGGCATCAGGGGTCAGAGTCAACTACAGGAAGAGCGAGGCCATTCTCTTTGGCAGCTGGCCTGATTGATTCAATGTCCTCTACACTGTCGGGTTTGACTACCTGAAGGTACAGGGCATATGTTTTGTGGAGTATATTTTTACATGGCGTGATTGAAAGGTGTGGTGTCGAGGGATTCAGATGTCCTTGTATGCAATCACTGCAAGTTAATGCCCAGGTGGATTGGAGGAGGATACTGGTGGGGATGATGGCAGAACAGAGATGACTTAAGTTTCTGGGAATAGTTCACAAGATGCAGGGTAGATATGTCCCACAGAAGTTGTTCTCAAATGGCAGGGCTAGGCAACTGTGGCTAACAAGGGAAATTATGGACTGCATAAAAACCAAGGAAAAGGCATATAAGGATGAAATGGGATGATGGGGAAGCTTCTAAAATCCAACAAAACACAACTAAAAAGCTACAAGAAGAGAAAAGATGAAACATGAGGGCAGACTAACCAAGATACCAAGGTTTTTTCAGTTATATAAGGAGTAAAAGGGAGGTGACAGTTGATATTGGACCACCGGAAAATGATGCTGATGAGATAGTAATGGGGGACAAAGAAATGGTACATGAACTTAATAAGAACTTTGAGCAGTCTTCAGTGTGCCAGAGGTCTGTCAGTGTCAGGGAGCAGGAGTGAGTGCCATTGCTATTACAAAAGAAAAAGTGCCAGGCAAACTGAAAGGTCTTAAGGTGGATAAGTCACCTGGACCAGATGGACTACATCCCAGAGTGCTGACAAGAGGTTACTGACGAGATAATGGATGCATTCGTCATGATTTTTCAAGAATCACTTGATTCTGACATGGTCCTAGAGGACTGGAAGATTGCAAATGTCACTCTTTAAGAAGGGAGAAAGGCAAAAGAAAGTAAATTATAGGCCAGTTAGCCTAACCTCAGTGGTTGAGGAAGTGTTGGAGTCTATTATTAAGGATGAAGTTTACTTGGATTTACAGAAGGTGTTTGATAAGGTGCCATACATGAGGCTGCTTAACAAGATAAAACCCTATGATGTTACAGGAAAGATACTGGCAGGGATATAGGAATGGCTGACAGACAAGTGTTATGTAACCAGCAACAATGAATATTAATCGAGACAGGTTTTATGAAAACAACCAAACATTTATTAAACATATATAAACGATAAGGGAAAAAAAAAACAAAGGAAAACTTTAACCGGAGGTTAACAGGTACGCAGCTGTTCACCAACTCGCCACTCGGCTCTGGTTCTTAAAATGTTAAATGCGAAAACAGTTCTTAAAGTGATACAATCAGGTACAGTTCTTAAACTGATAACTTCGAAAGTCCAACAGTTTTACACATTCAATTGAGAGAGACTTCTCTGGAGAAAGATTTCTTCACCGACGCACCTTTACTGCTGGTTCCGTCCAGAGGATTCCCAATGCTGAAAATAAACAGTTTAAATCGACTGACCTTAAATTCCTTTTAGAGAGAGAGAGCCTTTTTGCATGAACTCATTGCGCTATTGCAAGAGTTATCTCAATGCAGGTTCTCTTCAACAAAGACTCAATAAGGTCGATCCTTTATTAAACTGCCCAACGATGCCAACTTCTCTCAATCCTTCACTTCTTCACTCTCCCTTCAAAACTGTCGGAATTGAGTAAATTGGCACTTCCAGCCACAAATTTCCAGTCCAAATACAGTATCTTGTAAGAGAACGCACCTTCCGTTTTAAAAATGAAACTGTGTCACAAAAACAAACACGCAACAGAAACGGAGGCACAACACGTTCTACCTGGAAATCTACAAACTCAAAAACCTACTGCGTCACCTGAGTCGACCCTTATATAGTCACGGGGCACATGTCATCACGTGACCTCACATTGATGGGAAAATCACATCAGGTGACCTCCAAAAGACCATTACATCATTCTCACAAAAAAAACAGATCTCCTTGAGCACGTAACATCTCCCTCCAAAAAAAAATTTTTGGTCTTTTGAAGAACAAAAATTTAACAATTTATACAAAAAAAATACAAAGGTATAAAATTTACAAAATACACAACATATACAATCTTGTCTTTCAGCCCTTTGCAAACTAATGTACAGTAGGAGTGTTACAAATGATAAAATATCACACCAAAAAAAAATTTTTCATTGTACATTTAACATCTAGACAGTCAGCGATCATATTATCTTTACCCTTGACATGAGTGATCAAAATATTGTACTCCTGTAACACTAAACTAGATCATTAAATCGGAGTTTAATTTCCTTAACACTTTTCCTTAACAGTCACAGTGGCAACTTCTCTCTCATAATACGGTTTTATCATATTTATATGACACAGCTGTGCTGTCTTTCTCCTATCTGGGGTTTTTAACCACATAATCCACTTCATTTACCTTAGAATTAATCTCATAAGGACCATGGAATTTTGCTTGTAATGGGTTTGTTTGCACTGGGAAAAGAACCAACACCTCATCTCCAGGCTTAAATGACTTCATCCTAGCTTCCTTATCATACCACGTCTTCATCTTCTCTTGAGCTAACTTTAAATTTTCCTTGGCCAAACTACAAGCTTTGTACAATCTGTCTTTAATTTTCAAAACATAATCTAGCAAACTAGTATGTACTTTTTTATTAATCCACCGTTCCTTCAACAAAGCCAAAGGTCCTCAAACTTATGTCCAAACACAAGTTCAAAAGGACTAAAACCTAATGATTCCTGTACTGCCTCCCTTACTGCAAAAAAGTAGTAAATGTATACCTTCATCCCAATCCTTTTCATTTTCTACACAATATGTCCTCATCATAGTTTTTAATGTAGAATGAAATCTCTCCAAGGCTCCTTGTGATTCCGGATGATAGGCTGAGGAAATAATCTGCTTTGCTCCCAGTTTATAAACTATCTGCTGAAACAACCCAGACATAAAATTACTTCCTTGATCTGATTGTATTTCCTTAGGCAAACCAAAATAAGTGAAGAATATTATAAGAGCCTTTGTCACAGTTTTGGTTGTTATATTCCTAAGAGGTACTGCCTCTGGAAACCTAGATGCTGTGCACATAATAGTTAATAAATATTGATGTCCAGTTTTAGTTTTTGGCAAAGGACCTACACAGTCTACAATGATTTTTGAAAACGGCTCACCAAATACAGGAATTGGTTGCAGTGGGGCCACTGGAGTAACCTGATTAGGTTTACCAACGATTTGACATGTATGACACGTTCTACAAAATGTCGCCACATCTTGTCTTAAACTAGGCCAATAAAAATGTTTAGAAACTTTGTTCATAGTTTTCTTTACCCCTAAATGACCACCCAAAGGAATACTATGAGCCATAGTCAAAATCTCATTTTGGTAAATTTTAGGAACAACAACCTGATGATTAACTTCCCATTCCTAACTAGCAGGAATTGTAGGCGATCTCCACTTTCTCATTAATACCCCCTTTTCAAAATAATATCCAACTGGTACTTTTCCAATTTCACCATCTGGAAGAGCTTGTTCTTTTAATTAACTATCTCAGGATCCCTAACCTGCTCTGCTATCATCTCCTTCCGAGATGAAGACAAATCTTCCTGATCAGACTTACCACCAAAATCCTGATCAAATAAGGCAGGTAAGAAAATTTCTGATACATCCACAAAATTCAACTCTTGATTTGAACTGTCATGGGTAACAACCACATCCTTTACATCAATCTTTTTAGCCATAGCTCTTGTTACAACACAGGAAGAATCTGTGTTAGAATCCCTCTGTGGTTCCTAAGAATTTGAAATTATTGTCAAATGCACTTCAGGAAAAACTTGTCCACCTGCTAAATCATTCCCTAACAAAAGAGAAACATCATTCACAGGTAAACTGGATTGTAGTCCTACTTTAACAACCCCTGTAACTAATCCTGACCTTAAATTTACTCTATGTAAATGTACTGGCATAAGGGCACTCCCTACTCCTCATATAATTTACCTCACCAATGTCAGACTCATCACTAAACCTTAACACACTATCTAATATTAGTGATTGTGAAGTTCCAGTATCTCTAAGTATCCTTATTGGTACTGCATTGGATCCTTCTTTCAAGGATACAAATCCTTCTGTTATAAAAAGCCTCATATCCCTTCTTAACTTGGTCAGACTCTGACACATCTTCATTACCATTTTCTAAACCCTGTGGTTTTACAGGTTTTCCAATATGCTGCACACAAGCATCTGGGGCCACTTCTTTCTCTTTCCGTTTCAATCGGAAGCAATTAGCCGCTACATGTCCAGGTTTCTTACAATAATTACAAATAATACCAAAATGTCTTTCCTTCACATGTCTCCCTTCATGCTTACTTTTCTCACTAACTTCAGATTTAATGTCTGACTTACCTTGACTCTCTGTGCTAGTTTTCCTTTTAAAAATTTACCTGAAGAAAATTTATTCTTGTGAATTAAAACATACTCATCAGCCAATTTAGCAATCTCCTGCAATGTAGCAGTGTCCTGTTCGTTTAAGTATGTTCTCACTTCAACAGGAATACTTCTTTTAAATTCCTCCTGCAAAATCAGCTCTTTCAATTTATTATACTCCCCATTCACATTTTTAGAGGAAACTCATCTCTCAAAACACACAGATTTCTTGTAGGCAAATTCCACATGTTTTTTCCACCAATTTCTTTAAACTTCTAAATCTTTCTCTATACGCTTCTGGAATCATCTCGTATGCCTTTAATATATGCTGTTTAACAATATCATAATCCAGTGCTTGCTCAGCATTTAAAGCTGTATAAACTTGTTGTGCCTTGCCTCTAATTACACTTTGTAACATCACTGGCCATTGGTCCTTCGGCCACTTTAAACTCAGAGCAACTGTTTCGAAATGTTGGAAATATGCATCCACATCAGCTTCATTAAATGGAGGAGCCAAAACAACCTGACGACTAGCAATAAATTGTTTTGTAGAACCAGAAGACTGATTCCCAGACCTTATTTTCTCCATCTCTAGCTCAAATTTCCTCTGGTTTTCAGTTTCTCTTTCTCTCATTTCCACCTTAAATCTTTCAAACTTTAACTGTTCAAGATGCAACTGCATTTCCAGATTACTCATTGGAAACTTCTCTAACACCTCCTCCTCAAAATATTCCAAATTAATATAATGTTCAGCAATTTTCCTTTGTATGAAAGCCTTGGTAGAATTTCTCGTAATTCCTTTAATATCCAACTTCTTAGCAATCCTCAATACCACAGGTTTTCTCGCATTCTCCAAATATCCCGAGTCAGGTGTCTTCAAAAACCCGTTAACATCCATTGTTGCCAAATACAACACACACCAATCAAACCAAAAAAAAATTGGATATTCCCCTTTTCCAAATCAAAATGGCAATTACCAGCACTTAAACTCAAAATCGGAACATATCCCAGACGAGCCCCCACAAAATTATGTTACATAACCGGCAACAATGAATGTTAATCGAGACAGGTTTTATGAAAACAACCAAACATTTATTAAACACATATAAACGATAAGGGAAAAAAAAAACAAAGGAAAACGTTAACCGGAGGTTAACAGGTACGCAGCTGTTCACCAACTCGCCACTCGGCTCTGGTTCTTAAAATGTTAAATGTGAAAACAGTTCTTAAAGCGATACAGTCAGATACAGTTCTTAAACCGATAACTTCGAAAGTCCAACAGTTTTACACATTCAATTGGGAGAGACTTCTCTGGAGAAAGATTTCTTCACCAACGCACCTTTACTGCTGGTTCCGTCCAGAGGATTCCCGATGCTGAAAATAAACAGTTTAAATCGACTGACCTTAAATTCCTTTTAGAGAGAGAGAGAGCCTTTTTGCATGAACTCATTGCGCTATTGCAAGAGTTATCTCAATGCAGGTTCTCTTCAACAAAGACTCAATAAGGTCGATTCTTTATTAAACTGCCCAACGATGCCAACTCCTCTCGATCCTTCATTTCCATGAATTCTTCACTCTCCCTTCAAAACTGTCGGAATTGAGTAAATTGGCACTTCCAGCCACAAATTTCCAGTCCAAATACCCTATCTTGTAAGAGAACGCACAACCATTTTAAAAATGCAACTGCGTCACAAAAACAAACACGCAACAGAAACGGAGGCACAACACGTTCTACCTGGAAATCTACAAACTCAAAAACCTACTGTGTCACCTGAGTCGACCCTTATATAGTCACGGGGCACATGTCATCACGTGACCTCACATCGGTGGGAAAATCATATCAGGTGACCTCCAAAAGACCATTACATCATTCTCACAAAAAAAAACAGATCTCCTTGAGCATGTAACACAAGAGGCAGTGAGTGGGAATAAAAGGGGCCTTTTCTGGTTGGCTGCCAATGACTAGTGGTGTTCCTCAGGGGTCAGTATTGGAACTGTTATCCTTCACATTGTTTGTCAAGGATTTAGATAATAGAATTGATGGCTTTGTGGCAAAGTTTGCAGATGATACAAAAGATAGGTGGAGGGGTAGGTACAGCTGAGGAAACAACGTGATTACAGCAGGACTTAGACCAATTGGAAGAATAGGCAAAAAAGTAGCAGATGGAATACAGTATTGGGACATGTACGATGATGCGTTTTGGTAAAAGGAACAATAGTGCAGACTATTATCTAAATGGAGAGAAGGTTCAAACATCAGAGGTGCAGAGGGACTTGGGATTCCTCACGCCAGATTCCCAGAAGGTTAATTTACAGATTGACAATAGACAATAGGTGCAGGAGTAGGCCATTTGGCCCTTCGAGCAAGCACCACCATTCACTGTGATCATGGCTGATCATCCACAATCAGTATCCATTTCCTGCCTTATCCCCATAACCTTTGATTTCGCTATCTTTAAGAGCTCTATCCATCTCTTTCTTGAAAGCATCCAGAGACTTCGCCTCCACTGCCTTCTGGGTGAAAAAGTTTTTCCTCAACTCCGTTCTAACTGGCCTACCCCTTATTCTTAAACTGTGGCCTCTGGTTCTGGACTCGCCCATCAGCAGGAACATGCTTCCTGCCTCCAGCGTGTCCAATCCCTTAATAATCTTATGTGTTTCAGTCAGATCCCCTCTCAACCTTCTAAATTCCAATGTATACAAGCCCAGTCGCTCCAATCTTTCAACATATGACAGTCCTGCCATCCCAGGAATTAACCTTGTGAACCTACGCTGTACTCCCTCAATAGCAAGGATGTCCTTCCTCAAATTTGGAGACCAAAACTGCACACAGTACTCCAGGTGTGGTCTCATCAGGGCCCTGTTCAGCTGCAGAAGGACTTCTTTGTTCCTATACTCAATTCCTCTTGTTATAAAGGCCAGCATGCCATTAGCTTTCTTCATTGCCTGTTGTACGTGCATGCTTGCTTTCAGTGACTGATGTACAAGAACACCGAAAGCTCGTTTACTTCCCCTTTTCCTAACTTGACTCCATTTAGATAATAATCTGTTCTTACCACCAAAGTGGATAACCTCACATTTATCCACATTAAACTGCATCTGCTATGCATCCACCCACTCACCCAGCCTAAGTCACCCTGCATTCTCATAACATCTTCCTCACATTTCACACTGCCACCCTGCTTTGTGTCATCTGCAAATTTGCTAATGTTACTTTTAATCCCTTCATCTAAATCATCAATGTATATTGTAAACAGCTGCGGTCTCAGCACTGAACCCTGTGGTACCCGACTGGTCACCGCCTGCCATTTCCAAAGGGACCCGTTAATCGCTACTCTTCATTTCCTGTCAGCCAGCCAATTTTCAATCCATGTCAGTACTCTGCCCCCAATACCATGTGCCCTAATTTTGCCCACTAATCTCATATGTGGGACTTTATCAAAGGCTTTCTGAAAGTCCAGGTACACTACATCCACTGGCTGTCCCTTGTCCATTTTCATAGTTACATCCTCAAAAAATTCCAGAAGATTAGTCAAGCACGATTTCCCCTTCGTAAATTTATGCTGACTCCGACCGATCCTGTTACTGCTATCCAAATGTGTCATAATTCCATCTTTTATAATTGACTCCAGCATCTTTCCCACCACTGACATCAGGCTAACTGGTCTATAATTCCCTGTTTTCTCTCTCCCTCCTTTCTTGAAAACTGGAGTCTGTGGAAAAGGCGGCAAATGCAATGTTGGCATTTATTTTGAGGTGAATAGAATATAAAAGCAAGCAAGTAATACTGAGCTTTAATAAGACACTAGTCAGGCTACACTTGGAATATTGCCAACAGTTATGGGCCCCACATCTCAGAAGGGGTGCGTTGCCATTGGAGAGAGTCACAAGGATGATTCTGGGAATGAAGGGGTTAACATGAGGAACATTTGGCCACCTTGGGCCTGTACTCACTGGAATTCAGAAGAATATATGGGGATCTCATTGAAACCTACCTAACGTTGAAAGGACCAGTTAGAGTGGATGTTTCCAGTGGTGGTGGTGGTGTGGTTATCCAGAACTAGAAGGCACAGCCTCAAAATTGAGGGGTGACCTTTTAGAACAGAGGTTAGGAGGAATTTGTTTAGCCAAAGAGTAGTGAATCTGTGGAATGCTCTGCCACAGACTGCAGTGGAGGCCAAGTCCATGGGTATATTTAAAGTGGAAGTTGATTGGTTTTCTGATCGGTCAGGGCAAAGGATATGGTAAGAAAGCGGGTGTATGGGGTCCAAGATCAGCCATGATAGAATGACAGAGCAGACTCAATAGGCTGAATGGCCTAATTTTGCTCCTATGTCTTATGGTCTTATGTATTGGAAACAATTATTGCAGAGAATTTGAGAAGCGTATATCTTGCTTCAATTACATGAAAAAATTTAAAATATCTGCAGAGACTAAATTTGAAAATGCTGGAACTAAGCAGGTTGGGCTGCATCTACGAAGAGACAATTAACATTTCAGGTCAAAGATGCTTTGTCAGAAACTGGAAAGGAGACAAATCAGCTCACTAAGCTGTGGGGAAGATAACGTCTGATGGACTAAAAAGGAGGTGACTATGGAGATAAGTTGTAAACAATTATCAAAATCAGATTTATTATCATTGACTTTGATAATGTGAATTTGTTTTGCAGCAGCAAATATAGTGAATTTGTTTTGCAGCAGCAAATATATAGAATTACTATTAGTTGCAAAAAGGAATATTACAGTATATGGGTTCGTGGACCATTTGTTGAGTGTAGATGTTGCTAGAAATTCAGTATTTCTCAGATACAGAAATGAGTCTCATTGGCACAGTAACTCCATCGAATTGGGAACAACGTCCATCCGATCCCTTTAGAGAGTAAAAATCACATGTCATATAGACTGGATATATAAATCAAGATTTATACACAAATTAGCAGCAGACTTTGTTGGATTACCAGATTTATTTCTTAAAGTGCTTTTAATACAAAAGTAACATGAAAGACATGGATAATACTTCCAATATTACATTGGCCAAGAAAGGATGTCATGTATCATATTGATGGTGGTGGTGGTTAGGGTGGTCATCATTTATAAATATGAGATCATCCGTGGAAGACAGAGTTACCAGCCATTGTCTCTGCTTCCATTCCCTTCAAGGAAGTGGTCCTTCGATAACTCAAGGCTTCAGCCAACACAAGGGCGGATGGGAGAGGATCACCATTGTGGCTCATCACAGGAAAGGTTTGGGAATGTTGGTTGGTGTAGACCAGTTGGAGCGATGGACCTGTTTCCGTGCTGTATGACTTTAGGTCACAAAATTCATAGAATTCAATCAGGTGCAGATTAAAGGTGTGGTTTAAGCTACGATGGATATATTTAATATTACAGTTTTTAATCAAAGGACCGGGATAGGCTTTCCAGTCACTCTAGATTAATCTGTACTTCAACATTTCAACCTCTACCCCTCAGCATCATTACTGAACAAGAACCTCCGTCCCAGACTTTCAGATTCCTGATTTTACTCCCTTAAATTTAAGAAAAGCAGAAACCATAAGATTATAAGATACAGGTGCAGAATTTCACCATTGAATCTTCTCCATTTCATCATGGCTGATCTATTTTCCCTCTCAGTCCCAATCTTCTGCCTTCTCCCCATATCCTTTCATGTCTCAATGAATCAAGAATCTATCAACCTCTACCTTAAATATACCCAATGACTTGACTTCTACAGCCACCCGTCGCAACAAATTAAACAGATTCACCACTCTCTGTTACAAAAGGATGCCCCTCTATTCTGAGGCTGTGCCCTCTGGTCTGAGACTCCCTCACCATAGGAAACATCCTCTCCACATCCACTCTACTGAGCCCTTTTAACATTTGATAGGTTTCAATGAGGTTGCCCTTCATTCTTTTGAATTCAAGTGAATATTGGCCCAGAGCCATCAAACGCTCCTCATATGACAAGCCTTTCAATTCTGGAATAATTTCCTTTGAACCCCCTCCAATATCAGCACATCCTTTCTTAGATAAGGAGCCCTAAACTACTCATAAATACTCCAAGTGAGGCCTCACCAGTGCCTTATAAAACCTCAACATGACATCTTTCCTTCTATATTCTAGTCCTCTCAAAATGAGTGCTGACATTGCATTTTCCTTCCTCACCTATTGGAAATAATGAAAAGCTCACGTGTACCCATGGGAAAGAGAGAAGAGTTAGCATGAAACTGGGCTCTATGTTCCTTTCAACAGATACTAAATGACTTGTTGTGTTATCTGTAGTTCATAGTTCAGATTTCAAAGGTCATCAACATTTTGGTTTTGCCTCATATTACAGCTGTTCCAGGTTCTGCAATTCCCGGCAGAGCAAATATGACTGGATACAACAATGGGTCTGTTTTTTTTAAACTACAACATAATCTCTGGCCAAGAACTAATATCTGCAAAGCAGTGAACAGGAATGAACCAAGGGCAGTGGAAACAGACAAAGCAAACGGTCTCTGTTCCTGAAATGTCTCTGTGGTTGAAAGAATGGATGGTGTGAAGTCTAGTGAAATGGTTCTTGCTCAGGGATGGCTTAAATCAGTGCAATTGAAACTGGACACGCTGAGTTTCCTGTTGATAATCTGCTAAATCTGAGAAAATTTACAACTAAGAGCTGTTTATTCCATTGCGTAGATATGGCAAGCTTTCGAAAGAACAGTCAGTGGTCTGAGTCCAGTGTTTAGCTGACCTGCAACACACATAAAAGTTGCTGGTGAACGCAGCAGGCCAGGCAGCATCTCCAGGAAGAGGTGCAGTCGACGTTTCAGGCCGAGACCCTTTGTCAGGACTAACTGAAGGAAGAGTGAGTAAGGGATTTGAAAGTTGGAGGGGGAGAGGGAGATCCAAAATGATAGGAGAAGACAGGAGGGGGAGGGATGGAACCAAGAGCTGGACAGGTGATAGGCAAAAGGGATACGAGAGGATTATGGGACAGGAGGTCCGGGAAGAAAGACGGGGGGGGGGGGGGCACCCAGAGGATGGGCAAGGGGTATATTCAGAGGGACAGAGGGAGAAAAAGGAGAGTGAGAGAAAGAATGTTTGTATAAAAATAAGTAACAGATGGGGTACAAGGGGGAGGTGGGGCATTAGCGTAAGTTAGAGAAGTCGATGTTCATGCCATCAGGTTGGATCGCTCCCTACACAACTCCCTTGTCCCCCCCTCTCTGTATTCTGCAGGGATCGCTGCCTATGGGACTCCCTTGTCCATTCGTCCCCCCCATCCCTCCCCACTGATCTCCCTCCTGGCACTTATCCGCGTAAGCGGAACAAGTGCTACACATGCCCTTACACTTCCTCCCTTACCACCATTCAGGGCCCCAAACAGTCCTTCCAGGTGAGGCAACACTTCACCTGTGAGTCGGCTGGGGTGATATACTGCATCCGGTGCTCCCGATGTGGCCTTTTATATATTGGCGAGACCCGACGCAGACTGGGAGACCGCTTTGCTGAACATCTACGCTCTGTCCGCCAGAGAAAGCAGGATCTCCCAGTGGCCACACGTTTTAATTCCACATCCCATTCCCATTCTGACATGTCTAACCACGGCCTCCTCTACTGTAAAGATGAAGCCACACTCAGGTTGGAGGAACAACACCTTATATTCCGTCTGGGTAGCCTCCAACCTGATGGCATGAACATCGACTTCTCTAACTTCCGCTAAGGCCCCACCTCCCCCTCGTACCCCATCTGTTACTTATTTTTATACACATTCTTTCTCTCACTCTCCTTTTTCTCCCTCTGTCCCTCTGAATATACCCCTTGCTCATCCTCTGGGTCCCACCCCGTCTTTCTTCCCGGGCCTCCTGTCCAATGATCCTCTCGTATCCCTTTTGCCTATTAGCTGTCCAGCTCTTGGCTCCATCCCTCCCCGTCCTGTTTTCTCCTATCATTTTGGATCTCCCCCTCCCCCTCCAACTTTCAAATCCCTTACTCACTCTTCCTTCAGTTAGCCCTGACGAAGGGTCTCGGCCTGAAACGTCGACTGCACCTCTTCCTAGAGATGCTGCCTGGTCTGCTGCGTTCACCAGCAACTTTTATGTGTGTTGCTTGAATTTCCAGCATCTGCAGAATTCCTGTTGTTTGCGTTTAGCTGACCTGACTAGACTGGTTTGAACTGGTCTGAGTTGGAATGAATAAATAAACAAGCAGACTGCTTGGGCCATGGGCCAGATCTAATGAGACGCTGACACAGATGAGTCAGATGAGTCTGAGCCTACAAAAGTGAAGAATTTCAGTACAGGCAGTGACATCTTTGGAGAACAACCATCCACATAGGAAATGTGGAGATTACATTGAGGTCAAGGAGGATGTCTGGCTAGCATAGATTCCTTTTTATTCTTTGACTGTTTAGGGAGGTTCAGGAAAACCTAGTGGGTGTATGCACAGGCAATTAGTTTTGTAAATTTACATGCTTGTTGTTAACTATTAACTGACAAATACTTTGATTGGTTCAGATTCTCTCTGTGCCTAAATGATCATTATTATTGATGATTAATACCTACAACACACACATCTTGGTCAGAGATATTACACATAAGATTCCTCTTGATTAGAATTAATTATAGATTATTTGGCACAGAGGCACATTTGGTAAAGGTTATATTGTACGACAGCGGTCCCCAACCACCGGGCCGCGGACTGGTACCGGGCCGCAAAGCCTGTGGTACCGGGCCGTGAGGAAACGATATGCTTTGGCGATATGAATCAGCTGCACCTTTCCTCATTCCCTGTCACAGTCACTGTTGAGCCATTACACATGCGAGCTCATTATCTGTGTCAGCGCGGCAAGGAGATCAACTCCTCGAGCTTGCAAATGACGGCGGGCTGAAAAGTATGTTTGACATAACATCTCTGCCGGCATTCTGGATCAAAGTCAAGGCTAAATATCCTGAGATAGCCACAAAAGCACCGAAAACGTTGCTTCCAACATATTTCTGCAAAGCGGAGTTTTCTGCAATGAATGCAATGAAAACTAAACTGCAGAATAGACTGGACATAAGGAACCCCCTTCGAGTATCATTGTCTCCCGTCACCCTTCGATGGGACCGTCTTGTTGCAGGGAAACAAGCCCAGGGCTCCCACTGATTCAGCGATATTGGTGTGTTGCAATGATTTTATACATTCATACGGGGAAAATATGTGCTGTGTGTTTAATATCCAAACGTTACTTGAAATGTTATGATGCTATTGACTTATATAACCATATAACAATTACAGCATGGAAACAGGCTATCTCTGCCCTTCTAGTCTGTGCTGATCGCTACTCTCACCTAGTCCCACTGACCTGCACTCAGCCCATAACCCTCCATTCCTTTCCTGTCCATATACCTATCCAATTTTTCTTTAAATGATAATATCAAACCTGCCTCTACCACTTCTACTGGAAGTTCGTTCAACACTTACTTCAAGCTCCCCTGTCCTCCCCTGATAATTGACTTATCACTGTATTCATGCGAGGAAAATATGTGCTGTGTGTTTAATATTACATTTGTTAGATAAACCCTTTTAGAAACGAAATTGAGTGTATTAGCCACTTATCACTTATATTCCAGACGTGATTAACACCCCACTCCCACCCAACCGAACAGAATCGCCAAAACCAATTTGCAGGGGAAAAAAAAATTGGCAGGCGCACACATACGCAGGTTACGCATGCGCACTGGTGCCCGTGCAAGGCTTCATGGTCATTGTAGTCTTTTCGGGGTAAACGCAACATATTTGACTGCTACTCTTGTCCGTTGGCAACCCTACCCCCCACCCCCCCCCCAGGTCGGCCGGTCCACAAGAATATTGTCAATATTAAACCAGTCCACAGTGCAAAAAAGGTTGGGGACCCCTGTTGTACAATACACACTGATCCATTGTGGAGCTCAGGTGTTCAAGGGATTCCTGACCCGTGAATACATCAGTTTAGACATATTGTCTATTAGCACAAGCATTTTACATATGTACAGCATGTTGCCTGACCATTTCCAGTTTGTGTTGACCTGAGACATTACGCCAGTGCCCATTTCTGCCCTCGCTCCAGGGCAGGGCAATCTTGCTGGTTCATTTGGTAAATCCTAGTTTCCCCCTTTGACCTTCCATCACAATGAGAGTTTGTGGAGGTGAGGAGGTTGCATTAGTTTGATCCAATTTCATTTAAAGTGACACAAACAAAGCCGAGGTCCTGTATTCTAATTTGCATGCTGCACTGTACTCCTGTGGCCTCAATGAAAATTGTCACAGATACATTTTAAGAAGGGTCTATGTATCAAAGGATTCCTGGGAACAATTGCATGTTTGAACAACATGCAGCCTATGACACTGACACACCAAGTGTCCAACGTTAAACAGCTCAGCCTGAGCAACATCAGCACTGTCTTTTCCTTGCAGTCGGAGGCAGGGGAAAGGGGACTGAGTTACAGATCATTCACTGGTCACGAGTCAGGCTCCCACTCTGCTGACTGATTCATCAAGGATAAATACATCAAATATTGGAAGGGAAATCACAGCAAAGCAGCTAAGCTGTAAATTTGTATCACAGCAGAATTCTAAACCGGAGGTTCTCCAATGCTGGCTGTTCGATTGGAACCACCTGACTTAAAATAATTTCCACAACACGTTGCAACATTTACATCAGCTTAAACTAAAATCATGGTTTTAGCAAAATGTGACTTGTAAAAGGACAGAAAGCATTTGGTCCCATTGGTTGAGGTATCTTGTCTAGTTATGAAAGAGGACGGAAGGGGCAGAACATTTGATGCTACCACAGATCAGGTAAGTGGCAGTTAAAGTCACATGAATCGTGTTTAAAACTAGGCCTAGATACTCCACCAGTGGCGAGGAGAATGTATGCAGGCTCCGGGCCAGGAGGGAGGGAAGGAGGAATCCAGGTGTGGAGTTCCAGGCTTTGGACCAGAGGTGGGGGACAAAGAACAGAGGTTATGGGGGCTGATGGTAATGAGGGGAGGACACCATGGAGTGGATGAGCACTCCAAAAATCAAAATTGCTGGACAGGACAGCGGTATTGAGCATTGTGGAGAGAAGGCAGAAAGTATGTTTGCCAAGCATGGGTGGGCTGATACCAATGACCTTCCCCACAACACTGCAGTACACAAGGAGACTGCATGGTAAGCTCACATCTCCAGGTTCTTCCAGCAGCCATTGACCTGGATAGATGGAATGTGAGCCTAGTCAGCACTCTTCCTGGTCGTCCAGGCTGAGCAAGCCCATCGATAGTCAGGCCAGCTCGTCGCTGCTGGTTGGCACATGGAGTCGTGATATTTTCCAGTTCCAGCACCAGTACAGTGTCATCCCCAACACGATCAACAGGACAAAGCACACGCTCAATGCCGCAGCCAGCGCCAGCCCTGAAAAAGACAACATCCACTGGCTCATACGGTCCCACAGTAAGGCGACACTGGTTTCAATGCACATAGGACCTTCCCCAGAGACTCAGTTAATTTTCCTTTGGCTGACTCTTTAAAAGCAAGGCCACATCCACTCTTACATGGCCAGGTAAAGTCCTCATATGGAGAAGCAGCTCTATAGTACTGACTTTCTACAACGTTGCTAATATGTACAATTTCACCATTAACATTCACTGTTGGCGTACAAGATTGTTTCCACTAGATTGGCCACATGAGGCACTGTGCTGCTCTGGGACATTCTCTAAGTTTAGACAGGCTATGTAAAAACGGGACGCCCATCCATTTTCTGAATTATCTTAAAGATAAAGCAACATTTAAAAAAAGATACTGAAAGTAAAGCAAAATCATTGCCTGAAGACCCCTCTCACTGTACCACTTAACTAGTGAGTCATCACTTGACAATACTGGTTGAGACCATCATTGAACCCAACTGGTTGAATGGTTTTCTTTCGTGCCCTAATGACTTCAAGTGCAATTCAACATCATCTTTGGAGTAAAGTTGACCAGCACCCTATCCTCCATCCCCACCTTTAACCATTGGCAGACCCAGAGCCTTGTGTACCACCTACAGTGTGCAAGTCAACAAGGCTCTTCAACAGCAACTCACTGACCCACAACTCTCACTGCCCAGAGTTCAAGGGAGGCAGGCACATGGGAACACCACCATCACAGGTTTCCCTCCACCCTTCCAATATGGAAAAATATTGCTATTCCTCTGAGTTTAAAACCCAAAACACTATCTAAAGGAGTTGTGGGAGTACCTTCAACAAAAGACGCTGGCCATTTGAGAGGTGCTTCATCACTACTTTAAGGGCAGGACTGCTGATAGAGAAAAAGAACAACCCCACACTGTTTGCACCATATTCTGACCCCTGCATTCATGAACCTTTAGCTCCCTCATCCTGAAGTTGAGTACTTGATCTAACAATATGTCTTCAGCTCCTGGATCCCATTATCAAATGGTTTATATCTTACCTGACGTGTCCATGGGCCAGTCCCTGAATAAAGTCTAAAGCAGGTCTTTGAAAGGAACTGTAACCCTGGCTCATTATGCCGCTATCTGCTCATGATCTTCCCAGTGTCACCTTCAATTAAGTACTGGCAGCTTACCGTTGTATAAGGTCATGACGAGCATACATAGGGTCAATGCATACAGTCTTTTCCCCAGCATCAGGGAAATCAAGAACTAGAGGGCATAGATTTAACAGGAACCAGAGGAACAACTTTTTCCATGCAGGGGGTCGTCAGTATATGAAACAAACTGCCAGAGGAAGTGGCAGGTGAGGCAGGTACATTAATAACATTTAAAAATATGGATAGAAATGTTAAAGGAATATAGGGAAAACAGGGGCAAGTGGGACCAGCTTCAATAGAGTCTTGAACCAGCAGGGCTGAAGGGCTGGATTTGTTTATTTATTTAGATACTGCACAGAATAGGCCCTTTTGGCCCTTTGCCCCCCACCCCACCCCCGATTTAATCCTAGCCTTATCATGGGACAATTTACACTGACCATTTAACCTACATAGTCTTTGGACTATGGGAGGAAACTGGAGCACCCGGAGGAAACCCACATGATCACAGGGAGAACATACAGGCAGTGGTGGGAATTGAACCTGGGTCACTGGTACTGTAAAGCGTCGTGCTGACCACTACACTACCTGTATGAGTGATTCTAGGTTGTAAAGGGTTCAATACTTGCCTTTGAGTTGATTCCAAGGCAAGACAGGAGGAAGGATTTTCATTTATACAATTCCATCACTTTGACACTCCATTGTGAGCACTGTTGTTACATAAATCCAAAAACACACAACACTGAGATTTAGCCACATCAAGACTTCTTTGGACTGCTGAACAGGTACAGTAACAAGACTTAGGGATACCCAGAATTATATCCACCAGCAGCTTAAAATGTTCCATCCTAATGTCCCATCTCTAATGCACAGCCAGGTGAATGCCCATAAATCTCTGAGATCCTTGGACTTGGAATCATTTTCTGGGGTACAAGTCACTCTGTTATCACAGGTGGGATAACTGATAGTGGGAAGTTGAGGGGACATCCCATGATCAAATGCTGACAAGCTCTCATTTGCTCCAATGTTACCTGTTTGGTTAGAGTCACTGGAGATTTTGCATTCCTCTTCCCAGTTGTCAGCGATCAAGTGCTTGGTGATGCGGATGAAGTCTTGCAAGGGACAGTGTTCAGTACAATTTGGAAGAGTCAGAAGATGTGGCTCAGAATCAGACTGGTTCCTGAAGTACATATCCAATGTGAAGGACCTAAAGAAACCACATATATGTACATTGAATTCTATTCAATCCTAGCTTTACAGAAATTGAATGAAAAGGCAACTTCGTATAGGGCCATACAATTTAAACTTGGATAGGTGTGGTTATACGGCGATAACCTCCAAGCACCCAAAATCTCAGTACTGTTAATATTTAAAATAAAGTACCAGACCCAAGATCTAGATGGCTGACTAAAGACAGTTTTATTGCCCATCCCTAGTTGCCTTTAAGAGTGTGGTGGTGAGCCACCTTCTTGAACCACTGTAGTCCTTTGGTGAGTGCTTTAGGACAGGTAATTCAGGATTTAGACCCAGCAAGGGATATTTTTCAGTGTTAGGATGGGTGCCAGTTGGAGGGTTGTGTTGTTTTCTTCCCTTGTCTTTTTATGACGGTGGTGGCAGCAGGTTTGGAATGTGCATTTAGAGCAGTTGAACCGTGCACTTCGTGGACAGTACCTGGGGGTGGGGGGGTGGTGGGAGGAGGGAGGGGGGAGTAGGGCAGGCATGTGGAATAATTATGGATTCGATTTCTTCTGTGTGAACAATTTCCACACTGTGAGGTAGACAGATGCTTCTGTTCTAAGTGTACAGGAACAGGCTGGCTATGGGCACAGCTAAATCTGGAGCACACGTCTTCAATGCTACAACCAAGATGTTTGGACCTGTAGCCTTTGCCATTTTGTGCTGTCTATCGAGATGCTTCTGCTGGTTAGGACACCTAGTCCTTTGCTGAATTTCACTATGTAGGTTCCTCGTGAACTCTTCATCGAATCAAAGTTGACTGGTTGCTGTGAAGACTAAATGAAGGATATGCTTGCAGTGGAGCAGTCCCCTCCAGTTAATGGCCCACAGTGCCTGGTGGAGACCCAAGTGTGCGCTGCCAGACCTATTCTACCAAACAACACTGCGAAGGGAAGAGAGGATTTTATGCTGATATTAATACCAGTGCTGTTGTGGACGGATACATCTCCACCGTGGGTATATCCTTCTGTGAGTTCACTTATCATCTGGTGAAGACCCACTTCGGTTGGTGATAGTACTACCAAGGCACTGTTTATTGATGGAGGTTAGTCTCTCCCACACACATTATGTCCATGCGTTCTCGGTGCACCTTGAGTGGAAAACAGCAGCATAATCCATCCACTGAAGAGTGACAACAGTAGGGGGAGTCTTTCCTGTTTCTGTAGGTGACAGAGTCTATGAAACTTGGTAACTGGATTAATGTGTACTCCCAAGGCCGCCCCTCATTTCTATCCATACTCCACTACCTTGAGGGTCTAACCCAGGAATTGTGCAAGGAGAGGCAGGGACACGGGATGAAACTACAACTACCAATTTTCATAAAACGTCGGAGCTGAATTAGGCCATTCTGGCCATCGAGTCTGCTCCACCATTCCATCATGGCTGATTTATTATCCCACTCCACCCCATTGAGGAAGGCTTACGTAACAACATTCCAAAACAGCCCGTTGACGACTCCCTAAGCAAAATACCAACACTTGAAGAAGTCAAGGAAGCCATCAAAACCTTGAAAAACAAGGCTGCTGGACTCGATGGAATACCAGCCGAGGTCTACAAAATTGGACGGCCTCATTATCAACTGCATCAACTTCTCATCAAGATCTGGATAAATGAAAACGTACCAGCAGACTTTAGCGACTCAGCAATTGTTACCATCTACAAAAGGAAAGGCGATCTATCCGAATGCAGAAATTATTGTGGAATTTCCCTGTTCGCAACAGCAGGAAAGATCCTCACCCGCATCATGAACAACCGTCTCAAGCCTTTAGCTGGGAAGATCCTTCCGGAGACACAAGCCGGTTTTAGACCATCACGTGGAGCAATCAACATGATCTTCACATTGCGACAACTACAAGAAAAACGTCGTGAACAACTTCAGCCTTTGTACATGGCATTCATTGACCTCACCAAAGCCTTTGACTCAGTATCAAGGGAACTCCAATGGGATGTCCTATCCACTTATGGATGCCCTGAAAAGTACATTCGAATCCTGAGACTCCTCCACGATGGCATGCTTGCCACAGTCATGGTCAGCAACAGTAACTGTGAGTCTTTTCAAGTTAGATCAGGAGTAAAATAGGGATGCGTGATTGCCCCAACTTTGTTCACCATCTTGCGACAATCATCCATATTATCAAGGATGACCTACCCCAAGGAATCGAAATTGTCTACAGAACAGATGGCAGGCTTTTCAATCTTGTCCGTCTCAAATCCAAAACGAAGACACCCATGAGTTTTCTCATCGAGTTCCAATACGCAGATGACAACAGTGTTGCAGCTCTTTCAGAAAACCACCTACAACAGATTCTGACTGCCTTCAACTGTGCATACACAAAACTTGGACTTACCATCAATTCCAAGACTCAGATCATCTATCAACCGTCACCAACTGAGACAAATCGGATAGAAACATCAATTCAACTTGGCAAAACAACCCCGGAAAACATGGACCACTTTCCGTATCTTGGAAGTCACCTCTCCTCCAACGTCGACCTTAATGACGAGATCCAACATCGTCTTAAATGCACTGGAACAGCTTTTGGACATCTCCGAACAAGAGTCTTTCAAGATCGTGACATCCGAACAGACACCAAAATGTTAGTGTACAAAGCAGTGGTAATCCCAATGCTCCTGTATGCATCAGAAACCTGGACAACATACCGACGACATCTGAAGGTATGAAAAGTTGAAAAGTTCCATCAATGCTGTCTTTGAAACATCTTAAATATCAGCTGGGAAGATAGAAGAACCAACGTCAGTGTGCTAAATGAAGCAAAAACAACAAGCATTGAAGCCTACGTCATCAAGAACTAACTAAGATGGAGCGGTCATGTTGTTCGGATGAAAGACGAATGTCTGCCGAAACAAATCTTCTACTCCCAGCTTAAAGAAGGCAAACGTAAAAGAGGCGGACAACAGAAGAGATCCAAAGACGTCTTGAAAGCCAACATGAAGAAATGTAACATTGACATCAATTGGGAAACCAATGCCAAGGACAGAAAACTCTGGCAAGCCATCATCCAAGAAGGAACAGCAACTTTCGAAGCCAACAGATGTGCCGAATTAGAAGAAAAGAGAAGAAAATGGAAAGAGGCAGCAACAACCAAAGCCCGATCTACCATCTGGAACTACCTGTCCTGAATGCGGAAGAACTTTCAAAGCCAAGATTGGACTCATAAGTCACTTGAGAGCCCATAAGTAGATCAACAGAACGAAGACCATCATCCTCGACCTCGAGGGATAGCCACGACGACGACGACTTCCTCACCCACTTTTAACCAATTCTTCTGACTTGGCCTTACGTTACAATATTCCTTCCATTAAATCTTCTCCACATCCACCTTATCTAGTTCTTTCAACATTCAGTAGGTTGCAACGAGTAGGTTTCAATTCTTCTAAGTTCCAGTGAGTACAGGCCCCAGGTTGCCAAACGGTCCTATATTAACCCCTTCATTCCTGGATTCATCCCTGTGAACTTCCTCCAGATTCTTTCTGATGACAACACATTTCTTAAGTAAGGCCCAAAACTGTTGACAATATTCCAAATACGACTTGACTAGTGTCTTATAAAGCCTTAGCATTATCTCCTTGTTTTTATATTCTATTCCCCTTAAATGATCTTCCAGATATTTATCCATTGCCATCTTAAATATACTCAATGATCTGGCCTTCATTACTCTTGGAAGCAGAGAACACCAGTGACTCACTACCATGTATGAAGAAATTTCTACACAGTTTTAAATGTACAGCCCGTAATTTGCAAACATATTGCCTCGTTTGTGACTCTCCCACTGGTAAAATAATCTTAACATCTACCCTATCAATCCCCTTTGGGATCTGAATATCACCCTTCATTCTTCTAAGTTCCAAGAAATTCAAACATAAACTGTTTAGTCTTTCTTGATAGGACAACCCTCTAATCCCAGGAATTAACCAAGTCAATCTCTTTTGGACTGCCTATTTTTAGGAAGGGAGGCCAAAATATACACAGTATTCCAAAAAAGGCCTCACAAATACCTTTAATGAAGCCTCTCTATTTTTTCACAATAAAGTCCAACATGTCCCTTACTTTCTTAACTACTGGTTGGACTTGCCGGCTAACTCTGTGATTAATATGCTACAACACCTCTGAACTTCACTTGTCTGTAATCTTTCTGCATTTAGACAACAATCGACCTTTTGATTCCTCTTACTGAAGACATGACAACAGCTGTATTTCTTTAGGAGTTTGAGGAGATTTGGTACGTCACCAAAGATATTCACTAATATTCACCAGATATATTCTAGCTGGCTGCATCATCGTCTGGTAAGAGGGGCGGAAGGGCCACTGCACAGGATTGAAATAAGCAGCAGAAAGTTGTAAACTCAGTCAGCTCCACCATAAGCACTAGCCTCCCCAGCATACAGGCTGTCTTGAAGGAACGATGTCAATAAAGTGGCATTCATCATTAAGGACCCCATCACTCAGGATAGTCCTATTGGAGCCTGAAGGCACAGGCTCAACGATTCAGGAATAGCTTCTCCTCCTTTGCCATCAGATTTCTGAATCTACTCTGAACCAATGAATGCAACCTCACTCATTGCTCTACTTACTTAACTTTAATGTATATACTTACTGTAATTTACAGTTTTATTATGTACTGCAATGTACAGCTGCTACATAACTACAAATTTCATGACATAAGCCACTGATATTAAACCTAATTCTGATGGGCATGACTTCACACTTCCCCACATTAAGCTATTTGCCAGGATTTCATTCTCACCCTATCTACAGTATGTCACAATGCAATTAGCCTCATCAAAGCTATTTTCATATCAATGGCATGCTTAAATTTCCTTTCTCTGGATCATTAAAGTAAGTTGTACACTTCCATGTCCCAGCACATAATTTGCCATATCGTCTTCCATCTCCAACGGGATCCCACCAAACACATCTTTACCTCTCACCCCACACCCCCCCACACACACTTTCTGCAGGGATTGCTCCCTATGCAACTCCCTTGTCCATTTATCTCCCCACTGATCTCCCTCCTGGTACTTATCCTTGCAAGCGGAACAATTGCCATATCTGCCCCAACACCTCCTCCTTCACTACCATTCAGGGCCCAAACAGTCCTCCCAGGTGAGGCAACACTTCACTTGTGAGTCTACTCTATCTGCCAGTAAAAGTGGGATCTCCCAGTGGCCACCTATTTCAATTCTACTTCCCATTCTGACATGCCAATCCATGGCCTCTTCTACTGTCGCGATGAAGCCATACTCAGGTTGGAGGAGCAACACCTCATATTGGGTCTGAGAAGCCTCCATCCTGATGGCATGAACATCAATATCTCGAACAACCCCCCCTTCACTATTCCCCATTCCCCTCTCTCACCTTATCTGCTTACCTGCCCATCACCTCCCCCTGGTGCTCTTCCTCCTTCCCTTTCTTCCATGATCCTCTGCCCTCTTCTGTCAGATTCCCCCTTATCTAGCCTTTCATCTTTTGCTTACCAGTTTCTCAGCTCTTTACTTCACTCCTCCTGTTCTCCCCATCACCTTGAACTTCTTCCTCCCCTTCCCCACCTTCTTGCTCTAACTTCTCATCCTTTTTCCCTAGTCTTGTCCCACAATGTTGACTGTTTACTCTTTTCCATAGATGCCGAGCTCCTCCAGCATTTTGTGTATTCCTGTAGTACTTCATTCCTTATGTCCTTCCAGTCTGAAAAGGACTCATTTTTTCCCCAGCTGTATGACAGCCAGTATTCAATGCACGTGAACACATTTCCTCCAATACCCCAGGGTCTAAATTTGTGCATCAGCCTCCTAATGTGGCACATTGTCAAATGTCTTTTGGAAATCTAAACACACCACATCTACATTTTCCTCTCCTAAGAATTCAAGCAAATTTGTCAAACAAGATTTACCTTGGAAGCCATAGAAAGGGTGCAGAGGAGATTTACAAGGATGTTGCCTGGATTGGGGAGCATGCCTTATGAAAACAGGTTGAGTGAACTCGGCCTTTTCTTCTTGGAGTAACGGAGGATGAGAGGTGACCTGATAGAGGTATATAAGATGATGAGAGGCATTGATCATGTGGATAGTCAGAGGCTTTTTCCCAGGGCTGAAATGGTTGCCACAAGAGGACACAGGTTTAAGGTGCTGGGGAGGAGGTACAGAGGAGATGTCAGGGATAAGTTTCTCGACGCAGACTGGTGAGTGCGTGGAATTGGCTGTTGGCAACAGTGGGGAGGCGGATATGATAGGGTCTTTTAAGAGACTCCTGGATAGGTACATGGAGCTTAGAAAAAAAGAGGGCTATGGAGAAGGTTAGTAATTTCTAAGGTAGGGATATGTTTGGCACAACAAGGGCCTGTATTGTGTTGTAGATTTTCTATGTTTCATAAAACTATGTTGACTTTGTTTAACTACATTCAGCTTCCAAAATGATTAGTTATTTCATCGTTTAATTTATTGTCTCGTACACCAGGAAGTAATAAGATTCCCTGTCACGTACACCAGGGAGTAATGAGATTCCTGGTCCTGGACACCAGGGAGTAATGAGATTCCCTGTCACGTACACCAGGGAGTAATGAGATTCCCAGTCCCGGACACCAGGGAGTAATGAGATTCCCGGTCCCGGACACCAGGGAATAATGAGATTCCTGGTCTCGGACACCAGGGAGTAATGAGATTCCCTGTCACGTACACCAGGGAGTAATGAGATTCCCGGTCCCAGACACCAGGGAGTAATGAGATTCCCGGTCCCGGACACCAGGGAGTAATGGGATTCCCTGTCACGTACACCAGGGAGTAATGAGATTCCCGGTCCCGGACACCAGGGAGTAATGAGATTCCCGGTCCCGGACACCAGGGAGTAATGAGATTGCTTGCTCATGTGAAACTCAGAAAGTAAACACTATACGTGGCAATAACAAATACAATGAGCACAAAATAACAATGTTGCAAAGATTAGCTTTACTTGTTACTTGTACAAAGCATACAGTGAAATGTGATACCTGTGTCATATCATGTTAGTGAAGATAGTACTGGGGGAAGTCTGCAAGGGTCGCCATTCCTGGCAGAGTGCTTAGAGGATGTGCAGACCAGCTAGAAGATATTCTCACTGATATCTTCAACATCTCCCTGAGCAGCGCCGTCATTCCTACGTGCTTCAAGGCCACCACCATCATCCCTGTGCTGAAGTCTTCAGTGTCCTGTCTCAATGACTACTGTCCTGTTGCACTCATATCCTTCACCATGAAGTGTTTCGAGAGACTCATCATGAGGCACATCAAGACCCTGTTGCCCCCCTCACTGGACCCCCTGCAGTTCGTGTACCATCCCAATCGTTCAACAGACGTCGCTATTGCCATCACCCTCCACCTGGCCCTAACCCACTTGCACAAAAAAGACACGTATGTTCGAATGCTGTTCATAGACTTCAATTCAGCATTCAACATAATCATTCCTTAGAAACTGATTGGAAAGCTGAGCCTATTGGGCCTGAACACCTCCCTCTGCAACTGGATCCTAGTCTTCCTGACTGGGAGACCTCAGTCAGTCTGGATCTGAAGCTGCACCTCCAACACCATCACCAACCCCAGGGCTGTGTGCTCAGTCCACTGCTGTTCACTCTGCTGACCCACGACTGTGCTGCAACACACAGCTCGTACCACATGAAGTTTGCCAATGACACGACCGTGGTGGGTCTCATCAGCAAGAACGATGAGTCAGCAAACAGAGAGGAGGTGCAGCAGCTAACGGATTGCTGTAGAGCCAACAACCTGTCTCTGAATGTGAACAAAATAAAAGAGATGGTTGTTGACTTCAGGAGCACACTGAGCGACTACTCTCCGCTGAACATCGACTACTCCTCCGTAGTGATTGTTAAGAGCACCAAATTTCTTGGTATTCACCTGGCGGAGAATCTCACCTGGTCCCTCAACACCAGCTCCGTAGCAAAGAAAGCCCAGCAGCATCTCTACTTTCTGCGAAGGCTGAGAAAAGTCCATCTCCCACCCCCCCATCCTCACCACATTCTACAGAGGTTGTATTGAGAGCATCCTGAGCAGCTGCATCACCACCTGGTTCGGAAGTTGCACCATCTCGGATCGCAAGACCCTGCAGAGGATAGTGAGGTCAGCTGAGAAGATCATCAGGGTCTCTCTTCCTGCCATTACAGACATTTACACCACACGCTGCACCCGTAAAGCAAACAGCATTATGAAGGACCCTATGTACAAATTCTTCTCCCTCCTGCTATCTGGCAAAAGGTACTGAAGCATTTGGGCTCTCACGACCAGACTATGTAACAGTTTCTTCCCCTAAGCCATCAGACTCCTCAATATCCAGAGCCTGGACTGACACCAGCCTACTGCCCTCTACTGTGCCTATTGTCTTGTTCATTATTTACTGTAATGCCTGCACTGTTTTGTGCACTTTATGCAGTCCTGGGTAGGTCTGTAGTCTAGTGTAGTTTTTGTATTGTTTCATGTAACACCATAGTCCTGAAAAACGTTGTCTCATTTTTACTGTGTACTGTAACAGCAGTTATGGTTGAAATGACAATAAAAAGTGACTTGACGACATAGCAATGCTCACAACTTACTAACCCTGTAAAAACTGAAGTAACAGAAAAGCAAATGCCAAGGTGACAATAACCAATCGATATAGAGTTAAGAGTCTGAGAATGCGCCAGCACTAACAGGAAGAGGTGATTGATTCAGAAGTCTGATAGCAGTGGGGAAGAAAATGTTCTTTAGTCTAGTCATCTGGGCTTTCAAGTTCCTACATCTTTTCCTCAAAGTTAGAAGAGATCTTGCCAACAGTAAACGTTAAGCTATAGTTCCCACCTCCTGTCCTCCTTCCTTCTGGCACCATAGTGGAATTTAGCAAGTTTTGATAAAATTTCAAAGGGTCAACTGTCTCTGCGTCCTCCTCTAAAACCTTTGTGTGCTTGCCATCATGTCTTGGTGATTTGTCCAACTTTTTTGTGAGTTTCTCTGAAACCTCTTTCTTTGTGGTTGGGAAGTTTACAAACTAATTTGAAATTAGTCTGTTTTCTTGGAGACATTTTGCAGTGTCAAACAATTGATTCAACACATCTGCCATTTAGAGCCAGGCTTCTCAGACCAGCCTGTCCATGGTGGACTTGTTGCCGAGTGTTGGGCCTATAGCCCTCCAAAGCTCAGGCACTTATTTAGATGGCTTTTAAATGTTTCTGATGTGTTCACCTCAACTACTATACTCTGGCAGCACTTTCAAAATATTTACCACCCTTTGCCTGAAGTAACTCCTCCTAATGTCCATTTTAAATCTCTTCCCTCTGATCTTACACCGATAGCACCCCCTTTTTTTTTACACCCCCTTTCTTGGGATACAGATGGTGTGTTTTTAACCTTGTCTATGTCCTTCCTGATCTTGTACATCTCTATCAGATCACCCCTCAATCTCCTACCTTCCTGATCTTGTCCATCTCTATCAGATCACCCCTCAATCCCCTACCTTCCTGATCTTGTCCATCTCTATCAGATCACCCCTCAATCCCCTACATTCCAAAGAGTAAAGTCCCTAGTTTATGCAACCTTTCCTTGTAATTCAGACCCTCCAGCCCCAGAAACATCCTGAACGTTCCAGATTTGCCTTTGCTGCCTTTCTTCCTACACAGAAATCCAGAGAAATTATTAGTTGTTTTGATATTACATCCACATTTTCTCTTAGAATCAGTGTTCTCTCTTCTTATGAGTACTTTTGCCTTTTATGCTTGATCCTAAAAACTTCCCACTTTTCTGGCCTACCACCAGTCCTTGCCACTTGCATTCCACTTTCGAATTATTATCCTTGACCCCCCCCCCCCCCACACCGTTATTAAGCACAGACTAGAAACATAGAAAGCCTACAGCACAATACAGGTCCTTTCGCCCACAAAGCTGTGCCCAACATGTACTTACTTTAGAAATTACCTAGAGTTACACATAGCCCTCTGTTTTTCTAAGCTCCATGTACCTATCCAGGAATCTCTTAAAAGACCCTATCGCATCCGTCTCCACCACTGTCGCCGGCAGCCCATTCCACACACTCACCACTCTGCGTAAAAAACTTACCCCGACCTCTCCTCTGTACCTACTTCCAAGCACTTTAAAACTATGCTCTCTCATGTAAGCCATTTCAGCCCTGGGAAAAAGCCTCTGACTATCCACATGATCAATGCCTCTCATCATCTTCTACACCTCTATCAGGTCACCTCTCATCCTCTGTCACTCCAAGGAGAAAAGGCCGAGTTCATTCAACCTATACTCATAAGGCATGCTCCCCAATCCAAGCAACATCCTTGTAAATCGCCTCTGCACCCTATGGTTTCCACATCCTTCCTGTAGTGAGGTGAATTGAATGATCTTTATTGTCATTATACACAGGCACAATGAAACTCTGTTTGGCTTTCTCTCAGGCAATTAAATAAAGCGGTAGATAAAAACAAGACAGTAATAGAAAATAGAGACTTCCGGTAGAGCTCATGGAGTGAAGTCGTGTTCTTGACTCGCTCCATTACCTCTGAGCTTTATCCTATGATCATTTAAGCTAACTTTTAAGGCAACAATTTTTACAATACCTTGCGGTGGATTCCTATTATACATTTGGATGCGTTTAAGATCTGCTATGTCTAAGAACGGGAAAGACGGCAAACCTCCGGTTAGACCGAAAGTTACCGACCCTCCTCCGATTGAACCAGCGGTAACTATGCAAGCTATATCGGAACTGATTCATGTGGAAGTCTCAACTACTATATCGGATCTGATTCGTGCGGAAATTTCAACTAAACTACAGAAAATTATCCATGAAATTGATAAAATGAAAACATCTATTACGGAAACAACAGGAATTCTGCAGATGTTGGAATTTCAAACAACACACATAAAAGCTGCTGGTGAACGCAGCAGGCCAGGCAGCATCTCTAGGAAGAGGTACAGTCGACGTTTCAGGCCGAGACCCTTCGTCAGGACTAACTGAAGGAAGAGTGAGTAAGGGATTTGAAAGTTGGAGGGGGAGGGGGAGATCCAAAATGATAGGAGAAGACAGGAGGGGGAGGGATGGAGCCAAGAACTGGACAGGTGATAGGCAAAAGGGATACGAGAGGATCATGGGACAGGAGGTCTGGGAAGAAAGACAAGGGGGGGGGGAGGGGACCCAGAGGATGGGCAAGGGGTATATTCAGAGGGACAGAGGGAGAAAAAGGAGAGTGAGAGAAAGAATGTGTGTATAAAAATAAGTAACAGATGGGGTACGAGGGGGAGGTGGGGCATTAGCGGAAGTTAGAGAAGTCGATGTTCATGCCATCAGGTTGGAGGCTACCCAGACAGAATATAAGGTGTTGTTCCTCCAATCTATTACGGAACATCAGACTGCTATATCTAATCTCCAAAAAACCACGCAACAAAATGAACTCAAGATGGGGAAAATTGAAGAAACAATTACTGTAATGAAGAAAAAACTTGACTTTTTGACCTTTAAAAATTCTGACTTAGAATGCAGAATGTGATGACAGAACATCCGAATTATTGGTATTCGTGAAGCTGCTGGATCTGGTGACCCTATAAAGTTTTTCTCTCAACTTTTAAAAGATTCATTTCCCACCTTATTTTCTGATCAACCACCACTGTTGGATCGGGCTCACAGAGTCCCATTATATTCGCCCAAGTCAGATAAACCTCAGCATGCTATTTTACAATTTCATTATTTTCAAGACAAGGAGAAGTTGCTTCGCTTTGCTCACCCGAAGGGTTACATTGATTTCTCGGATCTTCGCTTTTGCTTGGTGGAAGATTTCAGTAAACAGATTCGCGATCAACTTGTCTGTTACAGATCTGTGTTGGAATTCTACAATATAGATTTAAAACCAGTGTTGCTTTATCCCGCACGTTTGAAGATTCGATTGTCTGATGGGTCTTCCCGTTTTTTTGACTCTCCATCGAAAGCCCAGAGTTACCTAGATCAACTCTTGCCTTCAACATCTTAATCGCACTATTAAACTATCTCTGTTTGATCGGAGGCAGTTAATTTGTTGGGTTTAATTTTTTTTTTGCTTTATATGAAGGCAGAAGAGTTTTTTTTCGGTTTAATTAATATGGTTGCCAAACTTTTTTTAAACTGCGTCATTTCTTTCTTTTGCCTTCAACATCTTAATCACATTATTAAATTACCTCTGTCTGATTGGAGGCAGTTAATCTGTTGGGTTTAATTTTTTTTTTGCTTTATATGAGGGCAGAAAAGTTTTTTTTCGGTCTAATTAATTTGGTTGCCAAACTTTTTTTCAACTGCTTCATTTCTTTCTTCTTCCCTGGGGATTCTGGATGGCTATTCCCTATTTAGTCTGTTGTAGGTTAACTGTTTTCTTTATATGTACCTGCTTTTTTTGTATTATATTGTTTTCGTCTTAATCGGTGTACTTTTTTTTTATTCCTTTACAGTTTTGTAACTTTAGCTGATCTTTTTATATATACACTTTTTTTTTAAGTGAGCGTCTATCGGAAGTCATGGGGGAAGCTCTAGTGCTTGCTTCTTTCTGGCTGGTCTATCTTAGATTTAGCTTTGAGGGTACAGGGTGGGGGGGACTTCACTTTTTAGTTTTTCCTTCTTCTTGGGCTACTTATATTACCGAAGTATTGGTCGCATTCTCTTTCCCATTATCTCTTGTTTATTCTGTTCCCTTTCCGGGTTCATGGGTCGAACCTATTGTAAATCCTCCTTTATTTGAGGGTTGACTTTAGGGATTATGGAGTCTATTATTAATTTTGTCTCTTGGAATACTAATGGTCTTAATCATCCAATTAAAAGGAAAAAAGTCTTTAAAGTATTCCGGAGACTTAAAGCACATATTCTATTTTTACAAGAGACCCATGTGTGGAGGGGGGGATAGACTACGTTTTTTTTTTTAAGTTCTGGAAGGATCAACACTTCCACTCGAATTCCAACGCTAAAATTCGAGGAGTTTCTATTTTTATAGATCCCTCAATCACTTTTGTACAACATGATATTATTTCTGATCTGAATGGTAGATTTCTATTGGTTAGTGGTTTACTTTTTAATAAAAAGGTAGTTTTGGTTAACGTTTATGCCCCTAACACGGACTGTCCGGAATTTTACAAATCATTATTTAATTTGTTGCTGAATTTGAATGAGTTTTCACTAATCTGGGGCGGGGACCTTAATACTTGTTTATCCCCATTATTGGACCGTTTGGCTCCTTTACGGACCCTACCCAATAAATCTGCACCTTGATTAATTCATTTCTCTCAGATTCCGGATCGACGGACATCTGGCATTTTTTGCATGCTCTGGAAAAAAATTTTTCTTTTTTTTCACGTTCATCATTCCTATTCAAGAATTGATTATTTTTTTTATTGACTCTCATCTTACTTCTTCAGTGGTTAAATGTGAATATGACTCTATATCCATTTCGGAACATGCTCCACTTAAGCTTTCTATTAAAATATCAGCCAATACACAAAACAATAGACAATGACATTTTAATTCGCCGCTGCTTCAAGACTCGGATTTTGTTAACTTTATGAATGAACAGATTGATCTCTTTTTTACAATCAACTGTACAGAGGATATACCCATGAACACCCTTTGGGATACTTTTAAAGCTTATATTCATGGTCAGATCATCTCGTATTCTGCTGCTTTGAGGAAGAGGTTGAAGGTGGAGGAGCTGGCTATTGTGGACAAGATTAAGGAAATTGATAAGAAATATGCTACAGCTCCCTCTGAGGAGTTGTATAAACAAAGAACTGAACTTCAAATGGAACACAGTTTATTACTTTCGTCCTCTATTGCAAATCAATTAATGAAAACAAGAAGTGAATTTTACATACATAGTGACAAAGTTGGTAAACTGTTGGCTAATCAGTTGAAGTCTAATTATACCAAATTTCAGATTTATAATCAAAAAGATCAACTGATATTTGATCAAGCTGAGATTAATCAATCCTTTTTTGACTTTTATTCCTCCTTATATCAATCAGAGTCTCCACCAGACTCTAAACATATGCATGACTTTTTAGATAACCTAGATTTCCCAAAGATTTCACATGATATATCTTCTATGTTAGATTCTTCCTTTACTACTGATGAGATTAAGAATGTTATTTTTTCTATGAACCTGGGGAAAGCTCCTGGTCCTGATGGGTTTACCGCGGAATTTTATAAATTTTTTGCATCCTCATTAATCCCTTGGTTATTCAGGGTTCTGGAGGCCTCATTAAAACTTGGTAAATTTCCTGAATCCTTTTATAGAGCATCGATCTCTTTAATATTAAAGAAAGATAAAGATCCTGCTCAATGTGCATCTTATAGACCAATATTCTTATTAAATGTTGACTCTAAAATTTTTTTCTAAATTATTAGCCAACAGATTAGAAAAAGCACTTCCTTATATTATTTCGGAAGACCAAACGGGTTTTATTAAAGGTCGTTACTCTTTTTATAATATTCGTACACTGTTAAACATTGTCTATACCCCGTCACAAAATGATCCTGAATGCGTCATTTCCTTAGACGCTGAAAAAGCTTTTGACAGAGTCGAATGGTCTTACTTATTTAAGGTGCTTGAAATGTTTAATTTCAGCCCGAAATTTATATCCTGGATCAAATTGTTATATCATTCTCCTATGGCCTCAGTTCGTACTAACTCTTTAAATTCACCCTTTTCTTCCTCTTTTTCGAGGTACCAGACAAGGTTGTCCTCTTAGTCCTTTATTATTTGATATTGCATTAGAACCTCTTGCAATTGCTATTCAAGAATCTCCAAATATTATTGGCATAACTCGTGGTTCAAAGTCTCATAAAGTATCACTTTATGCTGATGATTTACTTTTATATATTTCTAATCCTCAAAAATCTATTCCTACTGCTTTAGATTTATTAGCACAATTTAGTCTTTTTTCAGGTTATAAGTTAAATCTCAGTAAGAGTGAACTTTTCCCAATTAATAAGCAAGTTCCCTTATATCAGAACCTCCCGTTTAAATTTGTTAATAACCACTTTTCATATCTTGGGATTAAAATGACCTGTAAACCTGTATTTAAGACTAATTTCCTACCTTTAATTGATCACATTACTCAACTTTCATTTAAATGGTCTCCACTTTATTTAACTTTGATTGGTCATATAATGCTGTTAAGATGTTTATTCTGCCAAAATTTTTATATGTATTTCAGGCACTACCGATTTTTGTTCCAAAATCCTTTTTTGACAAAGTTGACTCTAAAATGTCTTCTTTTATTTGGCAAAATAAAAACCCGAGATTGGGTAGAATACATCTACAGAAAACTAAGAGAGATGGAGGCTTGGCATTACCTAACTTTAGATTTTATTATTGGGCAATTAATATTCGACACATGAAATTTTGGTTACTTGACCAAGATACACTATCCATTCCTAAATGGGTAGTATTGGAATTACAATCTGCTCAAGGTTATGCACTTGGCTCCATTTTAGGTTCTTCTCTTCCTTTCGATTTGAAACGCTACAAACAGGTTTGTAACCCGATAGTTAAATATACCTTACGTATTTGGTTTCAATTCCAAAAATTTTTCGATCTTAATCAATTTGGGCTTGCGATTCCTATTTTAGGTAACATATTCTTTCCCTCCTCTTCCACGGACCGTGCCTTTCAAATTTGGAAGACTAATGGTATATCACGGTTTTTGGATTTATTTTTAGATGGCTCCCTTATGTCTTTTGAACAATTATCTAACAAATATAACTTACCAAGAATACATTTTTTTTTAAGAAATCTCCAAGTTAGAAATTTCCTAAGTACTATACTCTTCCTTTCCGACGTTACCTCCTACATATATTTTAGATACTATAATTAACCTTAACCCATGTCAGAAAGGTGTAACGGCTATTATTTATAATACTATTATGAAACTTAGGAAAGCTCCATTCGATAAGATTAGGTCAGATTGGGAAAAGGAATTGGGTGTTATTATTTCAGTGAATGACTGGGCACATATTTTACAACTAGTCAATACTTCCTCTATCTGTTCCAAACATTCCCTAATTCAATTTAAAGTTGTTCATAGAGCACATATGTCTAAAGATAAATTAGCTCGTTTTTATTCTCATATTAACCCTCTTTGTGACAGATGTCATGGGGAGATAGCCTCCTTAACTCATATGTTTTGGTCCTGTCCTACTTTGGAAACTTTTTGGAAAGACATTTTTAATATTATTTCAAAGGTATTGAATATAGATATTTCTCCCCATCCTATTACCACTATCTTTGGATTACCTAAAATTTCCAGTAATCTTTCCCCTTTAGCCCGTAGAATGATTGCATTTTTTACTTTAATGGCGAAAAGATGTATTTTACAACATTGGAAGGAGATTAATGCCCCAACTACGTTCTTTTGGTTTTCTCAGACGATACTATGTTTAAATTTGGAGAAAATTAGAAGTAATCTTTATGATACTTCAGTTAAATTTGAACAGACTTGGAGACCTTTTATTCAACATTTTCATTTAATGTAATTTTTTTTTCTCTTTGCCCATATTTACATTCCCTTCTTGCTTTTTTAACTGTTATTAATGGAGGTCGGGTTTGAAGATGTGATTGTTTTAAGCTGTTTAAGTCTACTTGTTACTTAGTTAGCCCATTGCTTTGCTTTTTAGATTAGTTGCACGGTGGGTTTTTTTTTGGGTTTTTTCTTCTCTTTACTGATATGTATGCAAAATTAGTATACTATTATATTACCTTGTTATTTTATATCTAAACTTCACTGTTTGTACTAACTTTTTTTGTGTATTAATATCTTTTGCAAATTTATATTGCAACAGTGTATTAGTGTCTACATGGTTTACTTTTGTGTACTAATTCAATAAAAAGATTTAAAAAGCAAAAGACAGTAACAGAAAACAGTATTAAATAGATAAGTAGCAGAAAACAGGTTGCAGCAGCACCAGAAGATCACAGTAATGCACAAAGTGCCAAAGTGCAAGTATTTGAGTCCTTGAGTGTGCTCACAGTTTCAGTCATTGTTCTGTGGGAGTGGTGTGATGGAGGCCACGGCTCTGGGATAGAAGCTGTTCCTCAGTCTATTTGTTCTGGCTTTTGGTGTCCTGAACCTTTTGCTGGACGGCAGCGGATCAAACAGGGAGTGGCCGGGGTGTGTGGTGTCTCTGGGTATGCTGATTGCTTTCCTCCTGAGTCTGCTGGAATAGATGGTGTCTAGTCCTGGGAGCTCCATCCTGACAATTCGCTGGGCCGCCTTCACCACGCGATGCAGGTCTTGTTGCTCAGCAGCTGTGCGGCTGGCATACCACACTGTGGCGCTGTTGGTCAGGGTGGTTTCAATTGTGCTTCTGTAGTTAAGCAACAGCTTTTGTGGGAGTTTGGCCTGTTCCAGCTTTCTGAGGAAGAAGAGTCTTTGTTGTGCCCTTTTTTACAAGCAGCGAGGTGTTGGTGGTCCATGTCAGCTGTTTTGACAACATAACTCCAAGGAACTTTAGGTTTTTCACACTTTCCACGATCCCTTTATGTATATGGAGGTGGGAGGGGGCGGTGTACTCTGTCCTTTGATCTCCTGAAGTCAATGATCATCTCTTTTGTTTTAGACCAGGTCGTTGTCCTTACGCCACTCCGTCAGATGATCCACCTCAAGCCTGTAGGCTGTTTCATCCTCCTCCGAGATCAGGCTGTGGTATCGTCCACAAATTTAATTATGGAGTTGGAGGTGTAGATGGGGATGCAGTCATATGTGAAGAGTGTGTAGAGCATAGGGCTCAGCACACAGCCCTGCAGGGTGCCTATTTTTAAGATGAGGCTGGTGGAGGTGTGCTTACCAATTCTGACTTGCTGTGGTCGGTCTGTGAGAAAGTCCATGACCCATGAGCACAGGGAGGAACCAAGGCCAAGAGTGTTCAGTTTGCTCACCAGTTTAGGAGGGATGACTGTGTTAAATGCAGAACTGAAGTCCACAAATAACATCCTCACATAAGTGTTCAGAGCAATATAGAAGTGAGTCAGAGCAATATGGAGGGCTGTTGTGATTGCATCCTCTGTGGAGCGGATTGCCCGGTAGGCAAACTGGTGTTTGTCCAGATCAGGTGGGACTATAGCCTGTGTGAGACTTGTATAACTTGTGTGAGAGCACAAGTCTCTCAAAGCACTTCATGGCTATGGGTGTCAGCTCTACAGGGCGATAGTCATTCAGGCACTTCACAGCTGATTTTTTGGGCACTGGGATGATGGTGGAGCGCAGTACTCCAAGTAGGGTCTGACCAGGGTCAGCTGTAACATTACTTCTTGGCTCTTAAACTCAGTCGCACGGTTGATGAAGGCCAATGCACCATATGCCTTCTTAACCACACAGTCAACCTACGCAGCAGCTTTGAGTGTCCTATGGACTTGGACCCCAAGATCCCTCAGATCCTCCACACTGCTAAAAGTCTTACCATTAATACTATATTCTGCCATCATATTTGACCTACTAAAATGAATCACTTCACACTTAGAACATAGAATAGTACAGCACATTACAGGCCCTTCGGCCCACAATGTTGTGCCGACCCTCAAACCTTGCCTCCCATATAACCCCCCACCTTAAATTCCTCCATATACCTGTCTAGTAGTCTCTTAAACTTCACGAGTGTATCTGCCTCCACCACTGACTCAGGCAGGGTATTCCAGGCACCAACCACTCTCTGAGTGAAAAACTTTCCTCTAATATCCCCCTTGAACTTCCCACCCCTTACCTTAAAGCCATGTCCTCTTGTATTGAGCAGTGGTGCCCTCGGGAAGAGGCGCTGGCTATCCGCTCTATCTATTCCTCTTAATATCTTGTATACCTCTATCATGTCACCTCTCACCCTCCTTCTCTCCAAAGAGTAAAGCCCTAGCTCCCTTAATCTCTGATCATAATGCATACTCTCTAAACCAGGCAGCATCCTGGTAAATCTCCTCTGTACCCTTTCCAATGCTTCCACATCCTTCCTATAGTGAGGTGACCAGAACTGGCCACAGTACTCCCAAGTGTGGCCTAACCAGAGTTTTATAGAGCTGCATCATCACATCGCGACTCTTAAACTCAATCCCTCGACTTATGAAAGCTAACACCCCATGAGCTTTCTTAACTACCCTATCCACCTGCGAGGCAACTTTCAGGGATCTGTGGACATGTACCCCCAGATCCCTCAGCTCCTCCACACTACCAAGTATCTTGCCATTTACTTTGTACTCTGCCTTGGAGTTTGTCCTTCCAAAGTGTATAACCTCACACTTCTCCGGGTTGAACTTCATCTGCCACTTCTCAGCCCACTTCTGCATCCTATCAAAGTCTCTCTGCAATCTTCGACATCCTCTACACCATCTACAACACCACGAACCTTTGTGTCATCTGCAAACTTGCCAACCTCCCCATCTACCCCCACATCCAGGTCGTTAATAAAAATCACGAAAAGTAGAGGTCCCAGAACAGATCCTTGTGGGACACTACTAGTCACAATCCTCCAATCTGAATGTACTCCCTCCACCATGACCCTCTGCCTTCTGCAAGCAAGCCGATTCTGAATCCACTTGGCCAAACTTCCTTGGATCCCATGCCTTCTGACTTATCTGGGTTGAACTCCATCTGCCACTTTTCAGCCCAATTTTGCATCCTATCAATGTCCCGCTGTAACCTCTGACAGCCCTCCACACTATCCACAACACCTCTAACCTTTGTGTAGTCATCAAATTTACTAACCCATCCCTCCACCTCCTCATCCAGATTATTCATAAAAATCACAAAGATCCCAGAAGGGGTCCCAGAACAGATCCCTGATGCAAACTACCGGTCACCAACCTCCATGCAGAATAATGACCCGTCTACAACCACTCTTTGCCTTCTGTGAGCAAGCCAATTCTGGATCCATAAAGCAAGGTCCCCTTGGATCCCATGCCTCCTTAGTTTCTCAATAAGCCTTGCATGGGGTACCTTATCAAATGTCTTGCTGAAATCCATATACACTACATCGGCTGCTCTACCTTCATCAATGTGTTTAGTCACATCCTCAAAAAAAATTCAATCAGGCTCGTAAGGCACAACCTACCTTTCACAAAGCCATACTGACTATTCCTAATCATATTATGCCTCCCCAAATGTTCATAAATCCTGACTCTCATGATCTGTTCCATCAACTTACCAACCACTGAAGTAAGACTGACTGGTCTATAATTTCCTGGGCTATCTCTACTCCCTTTCTTGAATAAGGGAACAACATCTGCAACCCTCCACTCCTCCAGAACCTCTCCTGTCCCCATTGATGATACAAAGATCATTGCCAGAGGCTCAGCGATCTCCTCCCTTGCCTCCCACAGTAGCCTGGGGTACATCTCATCCGGTCCCGGAGACTTTTCCAACTTGATGCTTTCCAAAAGCTTCAGCACATCCTCTTTCTTAATGTCTATGTGCTCAAGCTTTTCAATCCACTAAGTCATCCCTACAATCACCAAGATCTTTTTCCATAGTGAATACTGAAGCAAAGTATTCATTAAGTATCTCTATCTCCCCCACTTTTCCACTGTCACACTTGATTGGTCCTATTCTCTCATGTCTTATAGAAACATAGAAAATAGGTGCAGGAGTAGGCCATTCGGCCCTTCGAGCCTGCACCACCATTCAGTATGATCATGGCTGATCATTCAACTCAGAACCCTGCACCAGCCTTCCCTCCATACCCCCTGATCCCTTTAGCCACAAGGGCCATATCTAACTCCCTCTTAAATATAGCCAATGAACTGGCCTCAACTGTTTCCTGTGGCAGAGAATTCCACAGATTCACCACTCTCTGTGCGAAGAAGTTTTTCCTAATCTCGGTCCTAAAAGGCTTCCCCTTTATCCTCAAACTATGACTTCCCCAACATCGGGAACAACCTTCCTGCATCTAGCCTGTCCAATCCCTTTAGGATTTTATGCGTTTCAATCAGATCCCCCCTCAATCTTCTAAATTCCAACGAGTATAAGCCTAGTTCATCGAATCTTTCATCAGATGAAAGTCCTGCCATCCCAGGAATCAATCTGGTGAACCTTCTTTGTACTCCATCTATGGCAAGGATGTCTTTCCTCAGATTAGGGGACCAAAACTGCACACAATACTCCAGGTGTGGTCTCACCAAGGCCTTGTACAACTGCAGTAGTACCTCCCTGCTCCTGTACTTGAATCCTCTTGCTATAAATGCCAGCATACTATTCGCCTTTTTCACCGCCTGCTGTACCTGCATGCCCACTTTCAATGACTGGTGTATAATGACACCCAGGTCTCGTTGCACCTCCCCTTTTCCTAATCGGCCACCATTCAGATAACTTCACATTTATCCACATTAACTTGCATCTGCCATGAATTTGCCCACTCACCTAACCTATCCAAGTCACCCTGCATCCTCTTAGCATCCTCCTCACAGCTAACACTGCTGCCCAGCTTCGTGTCATCCGCAAACTTGGAGATGCTGCATTTAATTCCCTCATCCAAGTCATTAATATATATTGTAAATAACTGGGGTCCCAGCACTGAGCCTTGCGGTACCCCACTAGTCACTGCCTGCCATTCTGAAAACGTCCCGTTTATTCCCACTCTTTGCTTCCTGTCTGCCAACCAACTCTCTATCCACATCAATACCTTAACCCCAATACTGTGTGCTTTAAGTTTGCACACTAATCTCCTTGGTGGGACCTTGTCAAAAGCCTTTTGAAAATCCAAATATACCACATCCACTGGTTCTCCCCTATCCACTCTACTAGTTACATCCTCAAAAAATTCTTTGGGATTCGTCAGACATGATTTTCCTTTCACAAATCCATGCTGACTTTGTCCGATGGTATCACCGCTTTCCAAATGTGCTGTTATCACCTCTTTGATAACTGACTCTAGCAGTTTCCCCACCACCAATGTTAGGCTAACCGGTCTATAATTCCCTGGTTTCTCTCTCCCTCCTTTTTTAAAAAGTGGGATTACATTAGCCACCCTCCAATCCTCAGCAACTAGTCCAGAAGCTAAAGAGTTTTGAAAAATTATCACTAATGCATCTGCTATTTCTTGGGCTACTTCCTTAAGCACTCTAGGATGCAGACCATCTGGCCCTGGGGATTTATCTGCCTTTAATCCCTTCAATTTGCCTAACACCACTTCCCTACTAACATGTATTTCCCTCAGTTCCTCCATCTCACTGGACCCTCTGTCCCCTACTATTTCTGGAAGATTATTTATATCCTCCTTAGTGAAGACAGAACCAAAGTATGTATTCAATTGGTCTGCCATGTCCTTGCTCCCCATAATCAATTCACCTGTTTCTGTCTGTAGGGGACCTACATTTGTCTTAACCAATCTTTTTCTTTTCACATATCTATAAAAGCTTTTAGAGTCAGTTTTTATGTTCCCTGCCAGTTTTCTCTCAAAATCTTTTTTCCCCTTCCTAATTAAGCCCTTTGTCCTCCTCTGCTGGACTCTGAATTTCTCCCAGTCCTCAGGTGAGCCACTTTTTCTGGCTAATTTGTATGCTTCTTCTTTGGAATTTCCCTTGTCAGCCACGGGTGCACTACCTTCCTTGATTTATTCTTTTGCCAAACTGGGATGAACAATCCTCTTGCTCTTCACATACTTGTAGAATGCCTTGGGGTTTTCCTTAATCCTGCTCGCCAAGGCCTTCTCATGGCCCCTTCCGGCTCTCCTAATTTCATTCTTAAGATCCTTCCTGCTAGGCTTATAATCTTCTAGATCTCTATCATTACCATTTTTTTGAACCTTTCGTAAGCTTTTCCTTTCTTCTTGACTAGATTTTCAACAGCCTTTGTACACCACAGTTCCTGTACCCTACCATCCTTTCCCTGTCTACGCAGAATACCATGCAAATATCCTTAAACATTTGCCCCATTTCTGCTGTACATTTCCCTGAGAACATCTGTTTCCAATTTATGCTGCCGGGCTGCCGGCGACAGTGGTGGAGGCAAATACGACAGGGTCTTTTAAGAGACTCCTGGATAGGTACATGGACCTTAGAAAAATAGAGGGCTATGGGTAACACTAGGTAATTTCTAAGGTAAGTACATGTTCAGCACAGCTTTGAGGGCCGAAGGGCCTGTATTGTATGTAGGTTTTCTATGTTTCTAAGTTCCTGCTTGATAGCTTCATATTTCCCCTTACTCCAATTAAACGCTTTCCTAACTTGTCTGTTCCTATTCTTCTCCAATGCTATGGTAAAGGAGATAGAACTGCGATCACTATCTCCAAAATGCTCTCCCACCGAGAGACCAATACCTGACCAAGTACCAGATCAAGTACAGCCTCTCCTCTTGTAGGCTTATCTACATATTGTGTCAGGAAACCTTTCTGAACACACCTAACAAACTCTACCCCATCTAAACCCCTCTCTAGGGAAGATACCAATCAATATTTGGTAAATTAAAATCTCCCACCACAACAACCCTGTTATTAATACACCTTTCCAGAATCTGTCTCCCTATCTGCTCCTCGATGTCCCTGTTACTACTAGGTGGTCTATAAAAAACACCCAGTAGAGTTATTGACCCCCTTATTCCTACCTTCCACCCACAGAGACTCCGCAGACAATCCCTCCATGACCTCCTCTCTTTCTGCAGCCGTGACACTGTCCCTGATCAACAGTGCCACACCCCCACCTCTTTTGCCTTCCTCCCTGTCCTTCCTGAAACATCTAAAGCCTGGCACTTGAAGTAGCCATTCTTGCCCCTGAGCCATCCAAGTCTCTGTAATGGCCACAACATCATAGCTCCAAGTACCGATCCACGCTCTAAGCTCACCTGCTTTGTTCATGATACTCCTTGCATTAAAATAGACATCTCAAACCATCAGTCTGAGCATGTCTCTTTTCTATCACCTGCCTATCCTCCCTCTTGCACTGTCTATAAGCTTTCTCTATTTGTGAGCCAACAGCCCCTTACTCCGTCTCTACAGTTTGGTTCCCACCCCCCTGCAATTCTAGTTTAAACTCTCCCCAATAGCCTTAGTAAACTTCCCTGCCAGGATATTGGTCCCTCTTTGGATTCAAGTGCAATCCGTCCTTTTTGTACATGTTACACCTGTCCCAAAAGTGGTCCCAATGATCCAGAAATCTGAATCCCTGCCCCCTGCTTCAATCCCTCAGTCACATATTTATCCTCCACCTCATTCTATTCCTTTTTCAAAAAATTTTTTTATTTGGATAAGGTATTCACAAGTAATACACAAACTTTTTTTACATATATAACCTTTTCCAGTTTTTATGTGTAAATCTATATTAATTTGTACATTCACAAGTGCACATTGAGATAATATAGAAAATAATTAGGTACTTAAATAGATGTTTATGTGCAATTGTAATTCCACTCTATTAAACTAAATAATGATAATAGTTGTTATAAAAAATATTAATAATAATAGTTCTCATTGTATTCCTATACTTACTGTTGCGTGACACAGGCAGTAATCCCAAGATTACTACCTTTGGGGTCCTGCTTCTCATCTTTCTTCCTAACTCCCTGTAGTCTGTTTTCAGGACCTCCACCCTTTTCCTACCTATGTCATTGGTACCAATATGTATTACGACCTCTGGCTGTTCACCTTCCCACTTCAGGATGTTGTGGACGTGATCAGAAACATCCCAGACCCTGACAGGCAAACTATCATCCGTGTTTCTCTCCTGCATCCACAGATTCACCTGTCTGACCCCCTAACTATAGAGTCACCTGTCACTGCTGCCATTCTCTTCCTTTCCCTACCCTTCTGAGCCACAGTGCCAGAGGCCCGACCACTGTTGCTTCCCCCAGGTAGGCCATTCCCCCCCTCCCCCCCCCCAAACAGTACTCAAGCAGGAGTACTTATTGTTAAGGGGGACAGCCACAGGGGTACTCTTGCCTTTCCCTCTCCTGACTCTTATCCACCTATCTGTGTCTCGAGGCCCCGGTGTGACTACCTGCCTCTTTCTCATGAATTCCTTGTTCCAGTTGGGATATATCTCTGCTGAGTGTTGAGGATCTGTTGCGGTTCATCTACTGACCTATCTCTAAACTTATTTTCTTAGTCCACCACAAGCAACACCATCGTACTATTACAAGTGCCCTTATTCAGGTTGGCTTTGGTCCCGTGGTTTTCATCCTTAAAATGCATCTACACATTGTTACCATCGGGAAGGAGGTACAGAAGCCTGAAGGTACACAATCAGTGATTCAGGAACAGCTTCTTCCCCTCAGCCATACATTTTCTAAATGGACACTGAAAATATGAACACCACCTCACTGCTATTTTATTTGTTATTTTGCAGTCGTTATTTTAACTTAACTATTTAATAGACATTCAGTTAATTTTTCCCTCTATATTTATCATGTATTTCATTGTAAAGTTAATAAATTTCATGACATCCGCTGGTGATGTTAAGCCTGATTCTGATCTACAATGCTCTGTAGATTAAAACCCACAGCCCTGGTGAGCTGGCAGCTCCGGACCTGTGTCAGAATAACTGAATGAAGCTCGCTAATCTCCACCAATGTCTCATCAAAGTAGCTCCAGAGGTAGTGAGCACAGAGGGAGAAAGAAAACTTGATAGATGAGGAAAGAGACAGACAGAAACAATCACAGAACAGAAGCACTGTCCTTTAGAACACAGAAGTCTATGATGATCTCACAGAAATCACGAGTGAGATTTCAGAAATGATCAGATGACAGGCAAGCATTTGGACTGGATAAATAGCAGTAGTAGCAGCAAACAGTGTAGCCTTTCACCAGTAATGTTCCCTGGGTGGAAGAAATGCTTCTGTGAAGAGGAGGCAGCAGGATGCATGTTATGGACAGAGCCCCAGCACCTACCTGTCATCTTCTTCATACAGCTCAAACATAAAACAGGAGGCATACGGGGGAATAATATAGTTGTACACATTCAGTGCCATTTGCAGAGCGATGAGTGTCACATCATGCTGTGGAAAAATTATTTTAATTTTACATGGTTAGAAGCTGTACTCTAAATCCTCTTCCACCAGATCAGACTTTGTCACATACATCAGGGTGCAATGCAATTCTTCGCTCACGGAGTAAACAGTATAATAAATACAACAGTAAACAGAGTGATGGGCACAAAAACACAAGGTGCAAAGATTGTACTGCAGCAAAGTGACAATAACAGAATAACCACGAAAGGTAGAATTACAAGTTCAAGAAGGTGGCAGTACAACCGGGAAGGGGATATGAAAGAGAAAATCAGTTCATAAGTTGGAAGAGCACTGTTCTTGAGTCTTGCTGTCTGGATTTTCAAGCCCCTATATCTTTTCCCGGTAAGTAGAAGAGGGAAAAGGAAGAGGCCAGGATGGCAGGCATCCTTAATTACATGATTCAAGTTTATCATCTGACTGTACAAATATACAATCGAACTAAACAACATTCCTGTGGACCACAGTGTACCCAGAAAACATATCATACAGTGAATATAAAACAAAATATTACCACAAATAACTTAATAGGATATAATTCAAAGTTTATGTAGTGCACAGCACAGGCAGACAGTAAACAAACAGCTCGCTGTCCTAGTGACGAGACCTCGGTGGTGGCAGGGTATTCATTAGTCTCACAGCCTGAGGGAAAAAGCTGTTACCCAGTCTGACAGTCCTAGCCCTGATGCCCCTGTACCTCCTCCCTGATGGTAGTGGGTCAAAGAGATTGTGAGATAGATGGTAGGGATCCTCAACAATACTTTGAGCCGTTCATATACAAAACCTGTGGCAAATGTCACAAATGGGCAAATGGGGGTGTGGGGGGAGAGTTCGGTGATCCTCTCAGTGGTTTTTTTTTAACTATCCTCTGTAGGTTTTTACGATTGATGCCATGCAGTTTCTGTACTAGAAAATAACGCAGCCAGACAGGACACTTTGGTGCTCCTGAGGGATATTGGAATGGGAGTGGGGAGCCTTGCATGCTTCGACTGCCTCAGAAAAAGTGCAGACGCTGCTGTGCCTTCTTGACTAATGAGGTGTTGTGGGTGCAAGTTAGATGGTCCGTTATGTGCACTCTAAGGAGCTTTGTGCTCTCACACTCTGCATAGCAGAGCCATTAACATGCAAATGGGGAGTGGTCGACTTGCACCTTAATATCATACCATAACCTCCTGCTCAAGAAGTCACACTCCATTAGCTAGGTGTCTGAAGCTAGACAGTGGATGGGTGCATCTTATTCTCATATTATCCTCTCAACAGAGGGAGAAGAACATCCTGCCCCAAACAGTCCATCAGTCCCTTTTTTGTAATATACCCTTTTCAGTTCCATTAACTGAGGATTCCTACTTCCTCTACCAATTGGCCCAGAGATCCACGACCATACATCTGTTAAGCCAAACTTTACAAGGATACTTCCATTTTCCTTAGGAATGGAAAAAAGGACAGCATCAAAACTGGCAGAAAGATAATTGTTATCAGTTTCATATTTTGACAGGTGATAAAAGAAGGCCACATGGAAACACCCAAGTTCAGACCACTGGCACCTCCTAGATCTTCGTGATCCAGGATGTGCTGGTGAAATCAGCATCTACTGCCCACTCCTAATTGTCCCTTGGAAGTGATGATGAGTCACCTTCTTGAATACTGCAGTCCTTCTAGTGAAGACGCTCCTACAGTGTCGATTTTGGGAGATCCGATAGCAGTCAGGACCTGATGGACACTTACATCAGAGTAGCAAATATTACTGTCACCTACTGGACTAATCATCAGTTTGTATGGTCTATTAGAAAGGGTTCCAATACAACACACACAGAAAACAACACCCAAATGAAATAACATTACTGTTCCAAAATCTGAAGAAACATAAGGGACTACAACAAAGCTTGGCCAAAGAACTTGCAAATGATAATAATGTCCCTGAAAACAGACATCCACAAGGAAAGCACTGAGCCCTTAAGCTCCATCTAACACCAACTGCATTGGTCGGAAGATAAAAATGGCTGGTCTATGAAATTATCTGAGCAAAAGACAATTTAATTTGGTCTTTTCCTGCTGGCTATACAACCTGAACCTTTGCAAATCAAGTTATGTGCACAACAGCAATTTAAGGCACACAAACGTTCATTCAAAATCAAGATCAAAGTCAAGGGAAATCTGACATTCTGCCGTGATGTCCTGCCAATGCCTTTATTGCTACCAAGGTTGAGATCTTGTAGTTAAATGCACTTATGATCCCAGGGTGGTATCTCTTTCAAGAACAACTAACTCATCGAAACACAAGGGAAAGTACTTCACAAAGTTCCTAATCAGGAGTTAAAACACCCAACAAAATGATTTATCCACATCTGCTTCTCCTGGACAGCTTGGTCATACCAATGAGATAATTGATCTGGATGGTTTTCCCTAGAGGACAGCTTTTGATTACTTAAAACAGTAAGGCACAGAACAGGCCCTTCAGTCCACTATGTTATGCCAACCTATATAAGCCCACTCTATGATCAATCTAAACATTCCCTCCCACACAGCCATAACCCCCCCATTTTTTTTCTTGCATCCATGTGTCCATCCAAGAGTCTCTTAAATGTCCCTACTATGTTAGCCTTTAGCACCACTCCAGGCAGTGGTCCAGGTATTCACTACTCTGTGTAAATGATAAACTTTTGAGAATAGCCAAACTTGAGCAGCAGCCACTGCAAAACCTTGCATTTAACAGGGTAAAAGCTTGAGAGAGCCAGACGGATGGTAGTGTTACTCAGATTCCTCAGGTCAGAATCTCTGCATATAGTAGCATATAGTTAATATCTGGAATCATGCAGAGATTCTGACCTGAGGAATCTGAGTAACAGTACCATCCGTCTGGCTCTCTCAAGCTTTTACCCTGTTAAATGCAAGGTTTTGTAGTGGCTGCTGCTCAAGTTTGGCTATTCTCAAAAGTTTATCATTTACACAGAGTAGTGAATACCTGGACCACTGCCTGGAGTGGTGCTAAAGGCTAACGTAATAGGGACATTTAAGAGACTCTTGGATGGACACATGGATGCAAGAAAAAAAATGGGGGGGGGTTATGGCTGTGTGGGAGGGAATGTTTAGATTGATCATAGAGTGGGCTTGTATAGGTTGGCATAACATCGTGGACTGAAGGGCCTGTTCTGTGCCTTACTGTTTTATGTTCTCTTCTAATCATATGACTGTGTTTCAGCTCTGGTGCTGAAGTGATTTCTTATCTCCACAAACATTTAAAAAAATTGTCATGCAACCAATCCTGTTCCTCATCTGTGACTGACTCCCCCACCTACTGTGCAAGGTAGGGGTGACCTTCATACCAAATGCAGAGGGAAACTTTTCAATCCATCCACCTGCATGCTAAGTACAAGAGGCCAAAGTTCATTAAAGTAAAGGTTGCTGAAAACTGTGCCATTCTAACATACACAAAGACACGCAGTGTCAGAAACTTCAAACATCATGGACATACTGTATCAATATTGAAGATAAAAAGATATTATATCACCCAGTCACTCCCCTGCCATGCATCATGAATGATCCCCAAGTACTGGAGCATGTGGAGAAGATGCTAATGAAGATAGCTTTTTTCCCCAAATACCGGCAGATATCAGAAACATTGACAGAAATTGAAACAGTAGCTTTGGCACCACCACTATCAATTGAGAAGACCACAGAAATGCCAGCATCCTGCCTGAAGCAAGCATCACCACAGGTATCAAACACCAACCGTGCTGGGCTGGCACAGTAGTGTAGGGGTTAGCGTGACATTTTTACAGCTCAGGGCATCAGAGTTCAATTCTTACATCCTCTGTAAGCAGGTTTGTACGTTCCTGCCCATGTGCGCATGAATTTTCTCTGGGTGCTCCGCTTTTCTTCCACAGTCCAAAGTCGTAGCTGCGTAGGGTAATTTGCTGGGGTTAAAATGGATGGGCTGTTGGGTGGCACGGCTCGGTGGCCTGGAAGGGACTGTTCTCTCAACATTTTGAGTACATTGAATGAGCACTACCTAAACAATTCTATATCCAGATCTCTGTGAAAGCTCACAGTTTCACACCAACAAACCTGCCACTGAAAATGTGGAAATGGTAGACAATTGTACAAGTCCGATCTCTCCACCCTCGCCTCACATTTGAGACTCAAAGAGGTGGCTGTCAGCCAGTACAGCTCAGCCCACAACTTTAGCCAGGAAACAAGCTGGGTAAAGACCACTGTTGAGACTCCAGATCAGTTGCAAGCTCTGTTACTACACTGTATCCAAATGCTTCCAACAATCAGGAAATAGGGATGCAGACAATAATTTGCTGGCTGTGCATTATGTAAGCTTCTCTGCCAACACAACACACATGGGTCTGGACAGCAGTTGGAAATTGCATTCCCAACTGTCAGTTATTTACATTTCATCTACTCTGCCCACCTCCAGTTAACAGAGCAATCTAGAATGACTCACCGCTGAGTACATGATTAATTTGAGACTTGGCATGGGAGTAGACTCATTTACTGCCTGATTAATATTTTGCAGAATTCGTTTGAGAAGGACACCTGGAACAAGAACAAAGAATAAGACAGAGGACAAAAAAAAACAACTGCAGCTCAGCTTAGGAGTTCATAAGTTTAAGGTTATTGGGTAGATAATTACTGAATGTGCACAGTGGGAGTATACAGAGGATAGCTCAGTATGGGGATGACCAGATACTTCAGGAGGAACCAATAGAGACTCAGCAGTATGGGACAGATCCTTCCGGCCCAATGAGCCACGTCACCCAGCTATTTAACCCTATCCTAATCATACAACAATTTACAATCACCAACTCACCTACTAATTGAAACTGGGACACCCAGAAGAAACCCATGCAGTCACTGGGCACACTTACAAACTCCTTACAGACGGCGCTGGAATCCAGCTCCAAACTCTGCTGTCTCGAGCTCTAATAGTGTTGCACTAACCATTATGCTACCGTGGCACCCCTCAACTCCCCATCTGTCTATTGCTAGTTGCATCACTGTGAGACCAACAAAACTCAAGGAGCTGCCTGGTACCATCCCAGTGAACATCAGGATAGCTGAAAATCCCCTCATTCCCTATTCATTACCCTCTCCCACATATTTTTATCTACCCAATGCATTTTCCCCTGATGAATTTCCACTTATCAACCTATCAGCACCCTTTCTCCCTCATCTGGATTTGGCGGGATCCCTAATCCACGCCCCCCCCCCTCCCCCCGCCAGTCCAGTTCCATCTATCACCTACCAACCTCTCTCACCCACTCTCTCAGTTCTACATAATAGCTACTGTCCCTCGATACTCAGTCCTGAGTCAGGATCTCAACCTAAAATGCTTGGCATACAACTTTCTTCTGGATGTAACAACTGGAGCTAGGAGCTCAATCAAGAATCAGCTGTGGTCCCATTGGATAGAAACACTTGCATAGAGGGTAAATAGGGAAATGCCACTCCTGTAAATCACACAGGAGGCAAATACTTGAGTCAAAACCTGATACCATTGTTTCCTTTAGAGCAGGAATTCCCAACATAAGAACATAAGAAATAGGAGGAGTAGGCCATCTGGCCCACGAGCCTGCTGTGCCATTCGATAAGATGATGGCTGATTTGACCGTAAACTCAGCTTCATCTACCTTCCTTTTCTCCATAACCCTTAATTCCCTTACTATTTAAAAACCTATCTAACTGTACCTTAAATATATTTAGTGAAGAAGCCTCAACTGCTTCCTTCGGCAGAGAATTCCACAGATTCACCACTCTCTGGGAAAAACAGTTTCTCCTCATCTCCGTCCTAAATCTTCTCCCCTGAATCTTGAGGCAATGCCCCCTAGTTCTAATCTCACCTATCAATAGAAACAACTTTCCTACTTCTATCTTATCTATCCCTTTCAAAATTTTGTATGTTTCCATAAGATCCCCTCTCATTCTTCTGAACTCCAGAGAGTATAGTCCCAAGCAACTCAATCTCTTCTCATAGGTTAACCCCTTCTTCTCTGGAATCTGGTGAACCTCCTCTGCACTGCCTCCAAAGCCAGTATATCCCTCCTCAAGTATGGAGACTAGAACTGCACACAGTACTCCAGGTGCGGCCTCACCAGTACCCTGTAGAGCTGCAGCATAACCTCCCTGCTCTTGAATTCAATCCCTCTAGCAATGAAGGCCAACATTCTATTTGCTTTCGTAATAACCTGTTGTACCTGCAAGCCAATTTTCTGCGATTTATGCACAAGCACTCCCAATTCCCTCTGCACAACAGCATGCTGCAATCTTTCACTATTTAAATAATAATCTGCTCTTCTATTATTCCTTCCAAAGTGGATAATCTCTCATTTACCAATGTTGTATTCCATCTGCCAGACCTTGGCCCACTCAATTAACTTATTTATATCCCTCTGCAGACTCTCCACATCCCCTGTACAATTTGCTTTTCCACTCAGTTTAGTGTCATCAGCAAATTTTGCTACACTACACTCAGTCCCCTCATCCAAATCATCAATGTAAATGGTAAACAGCTGCGGGCCCAGAACCGACCCCTGTGGCACCCCACTCACCACAGACTGCCAACCGGAGAAACACCCATTTATACCAACTCTCTGCCTTCCACTGGTTAACCAATCGACTATCCACGCCAATACACTTCCTCCGACTCCATGCATCCATATCTTCCGCTGCACTCATTATGTCCTCAAAGAACTCCAGTAAGTTTGTCAAACAGGACCTGTCCTTTCTGAATCCATGCTGCGTCTGTCTAATGGAACCACTCCTTTCTAACAAGCCTAGAGTTCTTTGAGGTGGTGACCAGGCATGTAGGTGAGGGTAGTGCAGCGGATGTGATCTACATGGATTTTAGTAAGGCATTTGACAAGGTTCCACAAGGTAGGCTTATTCAGAAAGTCAGAAGGCATGGGATCCTGGGAAGTTTGGCCAGGTGGATTCAGAATTGGCTTGCCTGCAAAAAGCAGAGGGTCGTGGTGGAGGGAGTACATTCAGACTGGAGGATTGTGACCAGTGGTGTCCCACAAGGATCGGTTCTGGGACCTCTACTTTTCGTGATTTTTATTAATGACCTGGATGTGGGGGTAGAAGGGTGGGTTGGCAAGTTTGCAGACGATACAAAAGTTGGTGGTGTTGTGGATAGTGTAGGGGATTGTCGAAGATTGCAGAGAGACATTGATAGGATGCAGAAGTGGGCTGAGAAGTGGCAGATGGAGTTCAACCTGGAGAAGTGTGAAGTGGTACACTTTGGAAGGACAAACTCCAAGGCAGAGTACAAAGTAAATGGCAGGATACTTGAAAGTGTGGAGGAGCAGAGGGATCTAGGGGTACATGTCCACAGATCCCTGAAAGTTGCCTCACAGGTAGATTGGGTAGTTAAGAAAGCTTATGGGGTGTTAAGCTTTCATAAGTTGAAGAATAGAGTTTAAGAGTCGCGAGGTAATGATGCAGCTCTATAAAAATCTGGTTAGGCCACACCTGGAGTACTGTGTCCAGTTCTGGTCGCCTTACTATAGGAAGGATGTGGAAGCTTTGGAAAGGGTACAGAGGAGATTTACCAGGATGCTGCCTGGTTTAGAGAGTATGCATTATGATCAGAGATTAAGGGAGCTAGGGCTTTACTCTCTGGAGAGGAGGAGGATGAGAGGAGACATGATAGAGGTATTATATATTAAGAGGAATAGATAGAGTGGACAGCCAGCACCTCTTCCCCAGGGCACAACTGCTTAATACAAGAGGACATGGCTTTAAGGTAAGGGGTGGAAAGTTCAAGGGGGATATTAGAGGAAGGTTTTTTACTCAGAGAGTGGTTGGTGCATGGAATGCACTGCCTGAGTCAGTGGTGGAGGCAGATACACTAGTGAAATTTAAGAGACTACCAGACAGGTATATGGAGAAACTTAAGGTTGGTGGGGGGGTATACGGGAGGCAGGCTTTAAGGGTCGGCACAACATTGTGGGCCAAAGGGTCTGTACTGTGCTGTACTGTTCTATGTTCTAAATGTTTCGCTATTTCTTCCTTAATAACAGCTTCAAGCATTTTCCCAACTACAGATGCTAAGCTAACTGGCCTATAGTTGCCCGTCTTTTGCCTACATCCCTTTTTTAAAAAGTGGCATGACATTTGCTGTTTTCCAATTCGCCGGGACCTACCCAGGGTCAAAAGAGTTTTGATAAATTATTACCAACGTGTCCACTATAACCTCCGCCAATTCCTTCAGCACCCTGGGATGCATCCCATCAGGACCAGGGGACTTACCTACCTTCAGGCCCTCTAGTTTGCTCATCACTATCTCTTTAGTGACAGTGATTTTATCGAGGTCCTTACCTCCCATTTCTTCCAATAACAACCTAGGGGTCTACAGACTCCTTGGCTAATGGTAAGGCTCCATGGTATAAAGAAGATTCTGAACCACTGCTTTAGAGACAACTCTTTAGTTTTCTCCAAAATAATCATCTTTGTTATTAGCTGTTGAATTACCGTTCTATCCTTTTGATTGCAAGTTCAGACAATAACTCCTATTTATTCTCCAACAGCACCTATAGCCTTTAATATAATTTCATTTAGCAACATTCCTTAGAGCATATACATGTATTGTTTGCCAAGAGACCCATTGTTATCCCTGTCAAAGCAACCCATTTGCTATGCAAGGTACTGACCAGATCCTCACCAGCATAGACAACTCCACTACATATACATGACGATCATTAGACAAATACTATATTGGTCTCTACAAATCAAAACCAAATACTTTTGTTTGTCTGCAACTGACAAGGCAAGTAGTGAGCATGACTCTGCTATAACCTGGTGCAGCTGACAACATCACAGATCCTATCCCAATACAGAGAACTATATCCATATCAACAAATATTATTGCCAATTGACTAATATTCAGTGGAGTGAGTTGCATTTCATTAAAGCTTCTTCCCAATGTCTCAGCAAACCCAATCCCTCCAGCCTCTAACCCTCCTCTTCTATACCCATGGAAATGCATTTTCTTTTTAATTCAGCACCAACTTGCAACTCAGTCCCAGTCTTCTTAAAAATTTAGAAACTTAATTCAGCACCACTTTGCAACTTGGGAAAAGTTAGAGAGCAAATTAATCAGAGTGGGAGATCCAGGTGGAGGAGATCAGTTTGCTTCCTGTTTGTTAGGGAAATAAGTCAGAAGCTGCTTTCTCTTCTGAACACTTTCACATCTCCCACGCTGCTGTCTGAGGGTCAAGTACCATTTTAGCTGGCTTGATAAGTTGGCTGGCAGTGGGCGGGGAGAATGCTGGGCACATGTCAGAAACAAGGAATCTCCAGTTCTGTAACTGCATCAACTGCCCCCTTCCATCATGCATGACACTCCAAACACACACTCACCCCCTTGCAGCCTTGATTTCTCTTGTGTCTTGTGAAGTTGAAAGAATATTTCCATGCCAAAGTCATTCAGTTCTCTCATACGAGACATCACCTCATGTGTAGCCCAGGAAGGCAAAGTGAAATTGTGAGTTTTCTGCCAAAGTAGGATTAAAATACAATAAAGTACATGTATTAGAGGTGAGCTTTCAAATGCATCTGCTAATCCATAAGATCTGCTTTTGATAGTGAATTATTTGTGAATAGTATTATTGCAAACCTAAGCAAAAGGAACAGATGAGAGGTCGTGGTAAAAGGGGGAAGGGAAAGTGGAGGTTGAGAAAGATAAGTATTTGGATGCAAGCTGGGTGGCTGAAATTATTTCACTCATTCCAGTGTACTGTGTGAGATTTAGCTCAGAACATTAATGAGTGACGGCCAAAGGTTGGTGTCAGGTCAGCTGATCAAGGTCACTGTAAGTAGCAAAATCTATAGCATGCCCTTGGGGCAACTGAGATACTGTTGTAGAGTCAAGCTTCATTTCCTCAATGTAAGCAGCTTCCTGCCACAGGCTGGTGAGACAAACAGCAAGAGGGCCTGCATGCACGGACACAATACGCACCTCACAAAATAGAGTGTCGTAAACCTCCCATTCATTGTGTATCGTCACCTTCATCTTGGTGTTATTGGATACCATGTTCAGAAAATCCTAGATGGAATCAATGATGAAATGTCAGAAAGTGCAGCAATCCATTGTTTAGTAATGGGGAGGGGGGCCTCAGAGAGGTCACTGTCATATTTTGCTTCATTCGTGGAAAATGTTGCCAAGAGGATCAACAGTAAAACTCACTTCACAAGAGGAAGATCACAGAGAGGATCACAGTTAGCTCACCCATCAGTAAGCTGATCCATATACCTAGTCAACATACTGACCCAGACTCAACAGCCTCTTAAAAATGCTAACATTTCCTTGGTTCTGTGAGGGAATTAAGAACTAGCCCAGGTCAGTCAAGAGGGAATTAGTTACTAGGTTAGTCAGTACTGAACGGGAAACCAAATAGGCTGGTTTAGTAGTTGCTTCTTTCATATGGATTTGTCCTGTGTATTCAGGATCAGCACTGTCCTTTGCCAAAAATGCTGGAATCAGATTGTTTAATCATTGACTTTGATGACATGAAATGTGTTGTTTTGCAGCAGCAGTACTGTGCAAAAATCACAAAATTAATAGTGACAAAATAACGCAAAAAAGGGATAGTGAGGTAGCATTCACGTTCTGTTCAGAAAACTGATGGGGATGAGATGGGATCACCGAGGCTCCAGACTCCAATATCACCTCTCTGACTGAGGTCGCGTTCACGTTCTGTTCAGAAAACTGATGGGATGAGATGGAATCACCGAGGCTCCAGACTCCAATATCACCTCTCTGACTGAGGTCGCGTTCACGGACTGTTCAGAAAACTGATGGGGTGAGATGGGATCACTGAGACTCCAGGCTCCAGTATCACCTCTCTGACTGAGGTCGCGTTCACGGACTGTTCAGAAAAGTGATGGGGTGAGATGGAATCACCGAGGCTCCAGGCTCCAGTATCACCTCTCTGACTGAGGTCGTGTTCACGTTCTGTTCAGAAAACTGATGGGGATGAGATAGAATCACTGAGACTCCAGGCTCCAGTATCACCTCTCTGACTGAGGTCACGTTCACGGACTGTTCAGAAAAGTGATGGGGAGGAGATGGAATCACTGAGACTCCAGGCTTCAGACTCCAGTATCACCTCTCTGACTGAGGTAGCGTTCACGGACTGTTCAGAAAACTGATGGGGAGGAGATAGAATCACTGAGACTCCAGGCTCCAGTATCGCCTCTCTGACTGAGGTCGCGCTCACGGACTGTTCAGAAAAGTGATGGGGGTGAGATGGAATCACTGAGGCACCAGGATCCAGTATCACTTCTCTGACTGAACTGCCAACTCCTGAACATGTCATCAGCACTTAAATGCCAGGTGCTCAAAACACACAACTCACATCTCAGGAATGCATACACTGCTTATAGCCAATTAAACTTAAATTTGGAAGCAAGATTACTTTGAGAATAGGAATATTAATATAGGAAGGATCTCACTGCGCTGTATTAGGTGCAGAAAAGATTCCTAAGAATGTTACCGGAACTGGGCTGGAAAGTGTGTGTGTGTGTATGTGTGTGTGTGTGTGTGTGTGTGTGTGTGTGTGTGTGTGTGTGTGTGTGTGTGTGTGTGTGTGTGTGTGTGTATGTGTGTATATATATATATATATATATATATATATATATATGTATGGATTGGCTGGGATTTGCTCCCCACCAGACGCAAGAGGCTGAGGGATAACCTTATATAGAATTGTATAAAACTATGAAGGGCAGAGATAAAGTGAATTTGTCAGTCATTTTCTTAGGGTAGGGGAGTTTAAAAGTAGAAGGCATCGATTTAAGACCAGAGAGAATGATTTGAAAGGGATTTGAGGGGCAACTTTTTCCACACAGAGAATGATGTGAATAAGAGTGTGCTGCCAGAGAAAGTGGCAGAGATGGGTACTATTACAAATTTTAAAATACATTTTGCAGGTGCATGGATAGGAAGGTTTAGAAAGGCATGGGCTAATCACAGGCAAATGGGACGAGTTCAGGAAGATAATTAGGAAGCTAAAGAGCCCAACTCTTTCATTCTGACATAACTGTCTTGCTGTACAATTCAAATACTGTAATGCAAGAAACATTGTGGCTGGTTTGTGCACAGTAACCTCCCTAAAACAGCGGTGCAATCATAAACATCGGGTTTTAGTAACATGTGTATAAACAATAATTCAAGAACTTTAGACGCACCCTTCTGCTTTTTGAAATAACACAGCTGTCTAAGCTCACCTACTGGGGTGAGATTACGAGGAGGCGGCTGGCATGTACACAGACTTGACCAAGACGGGATCAAAGTTCGAAATAAAATTTATCAGAGTACATACAACACGCAACCCTGATATTCTTTTTCTGTTGGTATTCTCAACACATCTATAGAACAGTAACTGTAAACAGGATCAATGAAAGAGCAAGAGCATAGAAGACAAACTGTGCAAATGTAAATATTAATAAATAGCAATAAATAGCGGAGCATGAAATAAGATAAAGAGTCCTTAAAGTGAGACCATTGGTTGTGGGAACATTTCAATAGATGAGTGTAGTTTTGTTTGAGGGGTAGTAACTATTCTTGAACCTGGTGGTGAGCCCTGAGGCTCTTGTACCTTCTACCTGATGGCAGCAGCAAGAAAAGAACATGGCCTGGATGGTGAGGATCTTTTGAGTCCTGCTGAAGGGTCTCCACAACCTACAACTTTCAAGCATCCTGCAACTTATGTTCTCAGTATTATTTACTTCATTTAAAAAAAAAATTATTTGCCCAATTTGTCGTCTTTTGCATTTTGTCATAATTTCTCACAATTTATATTGTATGCCTTGATTTTCCTTTTAATGCTGCAAGAAAATGAATCTCAAGATATATATAGAGACAAACATATTTTCATAATAAATTTACTTTGAATAAATTTCCTCTGAACTTTGATATCTGATGAATACAGATGAAGTTGTTAATATAAGCAAACCTTTCTACCTTCTCTAATCTTTAAGCAAGGACACTTCAGTGCCACTAGGTGGCTTGTGATAGTTGTGGCCTCATACTAGAATAGTAACAAGTGTGCAAATATCTTTGGTAATGTACAACAGAAGCAGTGCAAGGAAATAAATGGTGGAACTGCATGGGTTTCAGACGACACAGTTACGTGAAAATTCCATAAGGTTAACGTGATCCAGAGCAGCGAATTGGCATTTTAACTTATCAGAGCACTGAGAGCCACCAGGGAGAAAGGAATCTCATTGCTTCCATTATAATATCAGGTAGGGGGCTTCAGGGGGCAGTGAAATGGAAGGAGATAAGGTTTGGATTTATGGTTGAAGTCTGAAGAAACTTTTGATACTTTCTGATAACTATTCACAGGAAGTGAATAATTATTCATAGTGCAGGAATGGAGAGACAATTAAAAGGAGCACTGGAGGAGTTTACACTCACAGTTGGGAGGAGATATTAAACCACAATTTTCACCACAATTTACAAAAGATGAAGTCACACAGCAACAGTGAGAACGAGATATTAAAAACAAAAGAACAGACAGTCCTCATGCTAAAATACACTGTGATATAGTAAAATATAATAACTGTAAGAGACACATTAAAGTGTATTCTTTAAAATAAAACAAACCGTGTGAAAATTGGATTCAGTGTCATAGAGCAGTCTATTGCAGATGGAGAATCCTGTACAGGCATGTAATACACCAAGGAAGCTGATTCATTTATTCATCTCCTTTCCAGGACTAGTGAAAACAATCCACCAAAAAGAGGTGGCCACAACTAGACAGGTGATGCTGAATCACTGTCCCAGAAATATAAAAGGAACTTTTGCTCTTCTCCTCCAGAGCAGGGAAAAGAACATTCTATGTTAAGTCGGCAACTGAAAAGAGGTGGACTGTTTCATTTACAGATGTCCCCGGCTTTTTGAACGCTCGCTTTACGAAACCTCACTGTTACGAAAGACCTACATTAGTACCCTGTTTTCGCTAACTGAAGATATTTTCACTGTTACGAAGAAAGGCAGTACGCGAAAAAAATCAGCGCGCAATAAACACCGTGCACCCCTAGCAGCCGCTCTCCCCCGGATTCGGAACTGCATTCTCGCCGGCATTGCTTAAACACGTGCCTGTGAGCAGCCGTTTGCAAGATGAGTTCTATGGTATCAGAAACGCCTGAAAGACACTTAGTGTAAAACTAGACATAATTAAGCGTTTTGATCGTGGTGAACGAAGTAAGGACTAAGTGAGTTTGGCTTGTGGAAGCTGACGAAGATGATGTTGAAGAGGTTTTGGCATCCCATGACCAAGAACTGATAGATGAAGAAGCTGATGCAATTGGAAGAGGAAAGGATAACAATCGAAACCGAATGAGTAATGATAAAGTACGACTTAAATTTTGAAAGGGTACGTTGGTTTAAGGCATATTTGCAGGATGGTTTGAGTGCTTACAAAGAACTGTATGATATAAAAATGCACGAGGCTCAGCAGTCAAGCAAGCCTTCCACATCAGCCACAGCAGACGACGAACCTTGACCTTCGACATCGAGGCGGGCAGAGATAGAAGAAGATGAGCTGCCTGCCCTGATCAACGATGAGATGACACCCCAGTGTCCCACCACCCAGGCCACAGACAGATACCGATTCGCGGAGAATACAGCAGTAGCCGGGAGGCACACAGCACATCTTTAAGAAAAAAGCCGAAATAAACATGCTAATTAATTAGGTACCGCCCGACACGTAATTGTCGGTCCAGCTCAGAGGCGATGCAATCGGCACTGATCTGGGTCGACGATTACATGCCGGGCGGCACCTAATTAATTTGCTTGTTTATTTTGGCTCTTTTCTTAAAGGTGTGCTGGATACGTCCCGGCTACTGCTGTACCACTGCAGGCTTCGTGGCAATGTATTGCTCGGTGGCCTGGAGGGTGGGGGCCACTGCACCACCCAAACTCCGACAAGTCTAACACACCATCATCAGTGTGCTCTGCACTTTCCCAATTCTGGTAAGTGATATTACACTGTACATACATTATTTCTACTTTATATCAGCTGTGTATTTTTACGTGTTATTTGGTATGATTTGGCAGCTTCATAGCTTAAAGGTTACTGGAGAGCACATGCGCTGTGTTTTTGCCGACGGTGCTTGCATGAGATTTTCGCTACGGAGAACAGTGCCGGCAATGATTGTGGAAAAGTATCTCTACTTTACATAGGCTGTGTATTTATCATATCATTCCTGCTTTTACTATATGTTACGGTTATTTTAGGTTTTATGTGTTATTTGGCATGATTTGGTAGGTTATTTTTGGGTCTGTGAATGCTCACAAAATTTCCCCATATAAATAAATGGTAATTGCTTCTTCGCTTTACGACATTCCAGCTTACGAACCGTTTCATAGGAACGCTCTACCTTCGGGTGGCAGGGGAAAACCTGTATCTGGCATATCAATCTATCAATCCAAAGGACAAATATTGCCTCAAATATGCATGACCTGTGGCCCAACATGAATAGTCATGCAGAAAATCCAGAAATTATGTACTTAAATTCCAGACCACAAATTTCAGGATGTCTACCAAGGAAGCAGCTTTGGTGTTGTCATTAAACGGAGACTGCTAGTGTCTCAAATTTGAATGTAAAAAAGACTCTAAGGCATCGTTCAATTGCAAGTAGCAAACTTCTTCCTGGTGTTATGGTGAACAGTCAGCCTTCAAACTTTGGATTTTGACGTGCGATGGGATTACAATTTGTAAGTGGATGTCACATACTACAGCTAGACTTTGTTACAAATGCCCCATACTCACCATTTATTGTTCAGTAGTTCTTACCTTTCTCCTCCAGTTAGCGCCATCAATTTCAGCATTCATTTTTTCCCCCACTTTCTATCCAAGTTGATGAACTTCCCTCTCCAGTTCTCAATCCCTCTTTCCCTTCATCCCAATTCTTCTTTCCCTAGATTCTTACATTTCCTAGTTATGGTGAAAGGTCATCCATGAAACAAATTCAGTTTCATTCCCAAACAGCTTGAAAGGTTAAAGAGTATTTTTAGAATGTTTTTACAGCACTCAAGATGCTGATGGAGCTGGTGGAATATTCAACAAAAAAATGCCCCGTCCTAGAAAATAAATCAAACATGGTAGGAGTAGAATAATAATAAATAAACAGTCCACTGGAATGCTTTCTTAAACATACAAGATCATAGGATTATAGCTGTCTTTAAAGTATCACCCAATGCATTTCAGGTGGAGGTTTGTGAGAGAGGCTTAACTGATCCTTTGGCTTCAGGTAGGCAGGAATAGCTACAGGACACAAGATTAAAAAACAACAAAACAAGATTTTGGGTGAGTTGAAAGGTTTTGAAAACATGATTAAAAGGATAAAATGTAGCTGCAAATAAGTGGTTTGTTGAATACAAATGACCTTAGAAGAAATGTGGCATGATTAATTAGATCTTTAATTATGATTTGATCCTGATTTTCAGTTGGCCAGTAAAAAATAAGGAACTCAATTCAGGAAGCACCTGGAGGAAATCAAAATGAGAAATTCTACAGACACTGGAAATCCAAAGCAACACACACAAAATAGTGGAGAAATATGGATCAGGCAGCTTCTATGGAAGTGAATAAACAGTTGATGCTTATTCACAAAATACTGGAGGAACACAGATCAGGTAGCATCAATGGAAGTGAATAAACAGTTGTTGTTCATTCCCTCCCTCCCGGTGCTTACCCCTGCAAGTGGTCTAAGTGCTACACCTGCTCATTCACCTCCTTCCTCACCTCCCTTCAGGGCTCCAAACTGTACTTCCAGGTGAGGCAACACTGCATATGTGAATATGCTAGTGTGACTTATTGCACCCGGTGCTCTCGATGTAAACCTCTTCTACATTGGTGAAACCCGTCGAAAATTGGGGGACTGCTTTGTTGAGCATCGCCGCACAATCCGCCACACGCAGAACATTCCAGTGGCCAAACATCTTAATTCTGATTCTCATTCTGACATGATAGTCCATGGCCACCTCTTGTGCCAAGATGAGGCCATGCTCTGGGTACAGGAAGCAACACCATATATTCCACCTAGGTAGCCTCCAAACTAATAACAATTTCTCCCTCTGATTTAAAAAAAAAAATTCTCTCCCTCTCTCCCACCCCTCCTTTACTCCCCACTCTGACTTTTTACCTCTTTTCATCTTACCCATCACTTCCCCCGGGTCACCCCCTACTTTCCTTTCTCCTATGGTCCACTCTCTCTCCTATCAGATTTCTTCTCCAGCCCTAGACTTTTCCTACTCACCTGAGTTCACCTATCACCTTCCAGCTGGCCTCCTTCCCCTCCCCCACCTTTTTATTCTGCTGGCTTCCCCCTTCCTTCTCAGTCCTGAAAAAGGGCCATGGTCCAAAATGTTAACTGTTTGTTCATTCTCATAGATGCTCCCTGACCTACTGAGCTCCCCAGCATTTCATGCCTGTTCCTCTGGAGGAACTCAGCAAACCTCACTCATCTTTCTCCTCACTTTAGAACTGGATGATGCATTTCATATTTAACTATTTTCAGAGTACAATAATTACCAAGTTGTGATTTTTAAGCTCAATATTTGACTGGCTTCCTTGCATATGCTTGAGCAAACTAGTGATCACGTAATTTACAGGCGTCAAGGGGCTTAACTACAACAATGCCTACTTTATTTTAAAATCTACCTAATTGACTGTTTAAGTGCAAAGGGCATGAAGCATGTTGTATATTGTACAAGTGCAAAACTACTTGATCAAGCTGAAAATTTGCACATAATGCTCAGACACATATATGCATTAGATACTAATATGTTCATGACACGTCTTTGACACTTGCCGTATTTTTCTGTATTTTTTCGCGAACTTCTCTGCTGTTCATCGTCTCTTCTAGCAACTTTTGAAACCGGGGACAGTTTTTTAGTGGGAACTTGAGAAACTGGGGGGGGGGGGGTAAAGAAAACAAAACATATTCAAATATTCATTAGATGAAAGTGGCTAAAGACTTAAGTTATGCCAAAGTAAGCTGATGGAAGAACACACAAACCTGCCCTAAAGAGCAACCACCTACACCACCCCAGTGAGTATTACAGGATTAAGAATTATGGCACAAGGAATGGAGCACACATACTATAGTGAGAATAACCTTGTCCTATGGATAGTGTATCTCACGTTACCCCACAACATGAATCCTTCCACACTCAACATTGCTTTCCTTATACTCCATATGACACTTGCCTTGTCTTGTTCCACAGGCACTGTATGCACAGGAACTGGTTGCCACTTTAAGTCAGGATGGAAGACCTGATGCCCTTGCGGACGGTACAGACCCGCCAGATTCACCTGAGCACTCATCAGAGTCCGGTCAATATCTGTGCTCTGAACATAAACCTACAAAGAGAGAAAAATCACACAGATATATACTACACATGCTCTCAATAACCCAGCAGTTGGCTGACGTGGTAAAAGGAACTATGCCTAATACCTGTACACCTACACCCAAGAAAGCCCACTCAAAGGAGCTGAGACTGAGATCGTCCCAGTCATAGTTAGACCGCTCAAGGACAGGCTCTTTGGCCCACTTGTCTGTTCCATCCAAGTTGCCCACCTGAGCCTGTAACAGGCACTAAATTTCCCCACGTTTTTTAATACAGGTACCTGTCCAAATGTTGAAACTATATCCACCTCTACCACCTTTTCTGGTAGGACATTTCATTTACCCACCACCTTCTGCGGCAAAAGATGCTCCCCCCATGATCCCCTTTAAATCTCTCCTTCACACCTTAAGCCTGTGCCCTCAAGTTTTGGGCTCCATTCATTCCATTGAGAAAATGACTAGCCATTCACTTTATCTATCCCTCGAGATTTGACGTCTCTATAAAGTCACCTCTCTGCCTTATATATTCCAAGCTAAAAAGCCCCAGCTTAACCAGCTTCACATAATAACGGAAGCCTTTCACTCCTCCTATCATCCTTGAAAATCGTTTCTGAAACCTTTCCAGCTTAATAGTATCCTTCCAATAGCCGGACAATTATAACTGAATACACTTCTCCAAGTGTAGCCTCACCAACATCTTACACATTTGTAACATGAAGTCCCAACTCTTGTACTCAACACTGTGGCCAAAAGACTTCTTTACCACCCTGTCAGATGAACAAGCGTGGAATGAAGGGAGATGGACCACGTGCAGGCAAATCGGAGTAGTTCGATGTGGCATCATGGTTGGCATTGGCATTGTGGGCGTGGGCCTATTCTGGTGCTGTCAAATGTTCGATGTTCACTTTCTAGTTCCATTCCCCTCAGAACACACCCTCTGCTACCCCAACATACAGTTCTGTTCACTTTCCACACACGGTCTCAAGTAGCTCAACCCACAACTCATCCCGTAACTCCAAAAATTCTCCAGTTACACACTCACCAAATTCTAGCCTGAGCCCTTTGCATTTTGCTCCCCCTCCTCCCCCGCACCTCCAGTCCCTTTCTCCCACTTTCTCAACTGCCTCACCCCTGGCTCCAGTGTTCCCCTCCCCATTTCTCCTCTCCTATGCCCACCTCCCTCTCCCCTCTCCCACCCAGGCTCACAGTAATACCTCCCAGGCCCCAAAGCCCACACAACCTTTTGCCTCTTTAATCAGCTGCTCACCTCATGCCGGTCATAAGAGGAGTTGAGGAAGGTACTGTAGCGATGTCGTAAATACTGGCCCAGGGCATAGTGCTGCTTCATTCCAACCTACACAGCAGTGGCAGAAAATCCCAGCCGTTAACAGAGGAGAAAGAGCAGCAAAGGTAAAGACATTACTTTGATACTATAACTTTATATTAGTAAGCGGTCTCCCTGACCACTAACACACAAAATCTACTCCCCTCAGTTTTGCTTTAATGTCCTCACATGGATGTACTCACGCTTATGGGATTGTCTTTGGAAAAGGTGCTGCCACACGTGTGTTCACTCCCCAAATGCCGATTCTAGATTTGTAACATTCCAACAGTGAGATCCAGCTCAGCACCTGTCAGCTTGAAAACCCAAATCCAGTCCCACCTATTTCAGGGCCACTCCACCAGTAGCTTGGTAAATGTGTATAATGTATGAATTAGGCATCAACAAGACCTAGTTCTATCTCAGTAATTATTCATGGCCAACACAGTGACTGGGGTGTCAGAATAAGCCCCAGAGTAGATGGTGACTGCTTTAATTACCGCAGCTCAGACACTTATTGTGTGATACCGCCTGAGCAGTGCATCACACAGTAGGTTCACCTGCACTCCCAACACATCTGGAGCTGGCATTTGGGGAACGAACACGTGTAGCGGCACCTTTTCCAAAGACAATCCCATAGAGGACAAAAAGCAAAATTGAGCGGAGTAGGATTTTGTGTGTTAATGATCAGGGTGACTAGATCATAGTTACTAATATAAAGTTATAGTATCAAAGTTCAAAGTAAATTTATTAGCAAAGAATATATATGTCGTGGCAGCCTGCACATGCAGGACTCGAACCGCTATTGGGAGCTGCGGGCAGACACGCAGTAGCGTGTTTGGAACTACCCGCTCGGGGCGGACCTTCCAGGGACAGTGACGTCACGTCCACCCCGTGGGTCGCAGGGGCCCCTGGGAGGGGAAGATTTAAGCGCGCGATTTTGAATCAAAAAGGCGTTCTGAGTTCAGCTCTCTCTGCCTCATGGTGTTTCTTTAGTAGCGTGTTTGCACGTGACTACATTGGTGACCCCCCAGCGACTCAGCAACCAGCCATGAGTTTGAGCAACTCGCACAGCGCAGTCTCTCTGAAGCTCCTGACTTTCTGGGCCACTCAGCCCCATGTTTGGTTCGAGCAAGCTGAGGCCCAGTTCAATATCAGAGACATCACGGCCGATGCCACACGGTACTACTACGTGGCCAGTACGCTCGACCAGGAGACGGCAGGCCGGATCATCGACTTCCTACGCCAGCCACCAATGGAGGACAGGTACACTGAGCTTAAGGCGCTCCTGATCTGTACCTTCGGGCTCTCCCGCCGCGATCGGGCCGCGCGGCTCCTACACATGGACGGCCTGGGCGACCGCACACCATCCGAGCTCGTGAATGATCTGCTGACGCTCATGGACGACCATAAGCCGTGCCTTTTATTTGAACAGCTGTTCCTCGAGCAAATGCCAGAGGACATCCGCCTCCTCCTCACAAGTGACGATTTCAGCGAGCCATGTAGGGTTGCGGCAAAGCAGACGTCCTTTGGCAGAGCAAGCAACATGGAGCAGGCTCCACTGGCCTAGCCATGATTGCACGCCCCAAAGCCCAGGCTCCGCAACCGAAGCCATCGAGACCCATGGGGGAAAAAGACGGAAGTTCAGAACAATGGTGTTTCTATCACCAAAGATGGGGCTCAGGCGCACACCACTGCCGTCCACCATGTGCTTTTCCGGGCTACAACGGCTGGCCACCAAGACAGCCTCCTGTACCCCTGGGACCGACACTCCGGGCTGCGCTTCCTGGTAGTCACCGGGGCCGAAGTCAGCGTACTCCCCCCCTCAAACATGGACACTTGTAACGCGGTCCCAGGCCCCGAACTCACCGCTGCAAATGGCACCAGTATTCAGACATACGGCCCGTGAACTATCTCACTGCATTTCGGGTCCAGCCATTTCACTTGGACTTTCACGTTGGCAGCGGTGTCACAGCCACTACTAGGGGCAGATTCCCTACGAGCCAACTGCCTCCTGGTCGAACTAAAAGGCTGGCGTTTGGTCCACGCCGAGATGTTCCGGACTTTCCAGCTCGGAGAAGCCAAGCTACCGCCCCTCCACCCGGATTCCGTGACCCTCTCGGGTAACAAATTCGCCAGGGTGTTGGCGGAATTCCTCTCCATAGTCACCCCGCAGTTCTCCATGGCTGACCCCAAGCACGGCGTGCAGCACCACATCCCTATGCAAGGACCGCCGCTGCACGCCCGAGCTCGCAGCTCCCACCCGACAAGCTTCACCTCGCCAAGGAGGAGCTCCGTAAGATGGAAGAGATGGGAATTGTATGCCGCTCAGAGTCTGAGGGCATCCCCGTGCACACGGTGCCCAAGTCCGCAGGAGGATGGAGGGCCTGTGGAGACTACAGAAGGCCTCAACGACGTCACAACCGCCAACAGATACCCGGTACCCCACATCCAGGACTTCACGGCAAACCTGCATGGAGCGACCATCTTCTCTAAAATCGACCTGGTCAGGGGATGCCATCAGATCCCAGTGCACCCCAACGACATGACCAAGACAGCCCTCATCACCCCATTCGGCACGTTCGAATTCCTGAGGATGGCTTTCGGTCTCAAGAATGCAGCCCAAACATTCCAAAGGCTCATGGACTCAGTGGGACGCAGCCTGGATTTCGTTTTCATTTACTTGGACGATATCCTGGTGGCCAGCAGTTTGCACCAAGAGCATGTGGCACATTTGCGCCAGCTCTGCCAATGCCTGAGCAACCACGGACTGGCAATCAATCCAGCAAAATGCCAGTTTGGGCTGATGGAGATCGACTTCTTGGGCCACAGAGTCAACCGACATGGCGCAGTTCCCCTACCGGACAAGGTCCAGGCCATCCGCCAGTTCCCCAAGCCCAGCACGGTCAAGGGCCTGCAGGAGTTCGCAGGGATAGCCAACTTTTATCATCGGTTCGTGCTGGCGGTGACACGCATCATGAGACCCTTGCTCAGCCTGATGGCCGGCGAGGCCAAAGAGGTGGCATGGGACGCGGAGTTCACGGAGGCACTCGAGCAGGCCAAGGAGGCGCTGGCAAAGGTGGCCCTCCTAGTGCACCCGAGAATCGATGTACCCACGGCACTCACAGTCGACGCTTCCGACGCGGCAGTCAGCGGAGTCCTGGAGCAGCTCATCAAGGACCAGTGGCAACCACTCGCTTTCTTCAGCTGGCACCTATGGCCGCCAGAGGTGAAGTACAGCGCTTTCGACAGGGAGTTGCTAGCGCTCTACCTGGCTGTCCGGCATTTCCGGTACTTCCTCAAGGGAAGTGAGTTCACCGTGTATACGGACCATAAGCCCCTCACCTTCGCACTGGCCATGGTATCAGACCCATGGTCGGCTCGGCAGCAGAGGTACCTGTCCTTTATTTCAGAATTCACCACGGACGTCCGCCACATCACAGGGAAGAACAACGTCGTCGCCGACACACTGTCTCGCCCCTTTCTCCACTCAGTAGGGATATCGTCCTCAGGAACAGACCTCGCAGCACTGGCAGAAGCACAACGGTTGGACACCGAGATCCCAGCTTACCACACCGCCGTTTTGGGGCTCTAGTTGGAGGATGTTTCCATCAGCCCGGCAGCGGATCGACTCCTGTGCGACGTGTCTACTGGCAAATCCCGACCCGTGGTACCCGCAGCATGGAGGCGTCGGGTGTTCGACACGCTGCACGACCTGGCCCACCCGTCCATCCCGGCGTCCATCAAGCTGGTAGTGGACAGATTCGTCTGGCACAGTTTGCGCAAACAGGTCAGACACTGCGCCAGGACCTGCGTACACTGCCAGACCGCCAAAGTCCAGTGGCACATGAAGGCTCCCCTCCAGCAGTTCCAGCCGACGCACAGGAGGTTCCAACACATCCACGTGGACATCATCGGCCCCCTGCCAGTCTCCCGGGGCGCCAGGTATATCTTTACCATGGTAGACAGGTTCACCAGATGGCCGGAAGCCGTACCGCTGGCAGACACGTCCACTGAGTCCTGCGCCAGGACGCTCATTGCAAACTGGATCGCCAGGTTCGGCCTCCCGACGGACATCACCTCTGACAGAGGGGCGCAGTTCTCGTCTGGTTTGTGGACAGCACTGGTGCAGCTCCTGGGCACCCAACTGCATCACACCACAGCGTACCATCCCCAGTCCAATGGTTTGGTAGAGTGATTCCACCGGCATCTCAAGTCGGCCCTGATGGCGCACCTCAGGGGCCCCAACTGGACAGGTGAGCTTCCCTGGGTCCTACTGGGCATCCGCACAGCCCCCAAGGAGGACCTGGGCACCTCCTCAGTGGAATTGGTCTACGGCGCCCCCCTGACGGTCCCAGGAGAGTTTGTACCAGAGGCCTGAGGTTCGGAAGAAACTCCAGCAGCGGTGTTAACGAGGCTGCGGGACAAGGTAGGGACCCTGGCACCGGTCCCGACCTCCAGGCATGGTCCCACGCCATCTTCACCCTAAAGACCTCCGAGACTGTGAGTACGTTTTTATTTGCAGGGGCATGCGCAGGTCACCTCTACAGCGGCCGTATGAGGGACCCTTCTAGGTGATCCAGCACAATGGAACCACGTGTGTCGTGGAGGTGGGTGGCTGGGAAGAGACTTTTACAGTGGACGGCCTCAAACCGAGCAACCAGTGAGGGTACCCGCACCACGCTGGCGAGGCCGGCCACCCAGGCAAGGGACTCCACTCCACCGATGGACATTTCCGGGGAGGCGGCGGCCCGCATGCGCGGGACTCGAACCGCCATCGGGAGCCGCGGGCAGACACGCAGTAGCGTGTTTGGAACTACCTGCTCGGGGCGGACCTTCCGGGGACAGTCTGATGTCACATCCGCCCCGCGGGTCTCAGGGGCCCATGGGAGGGGAGATTTAAGTGCACGTTTTTGAATCAGTAAAGGCATCCTGAGTTCAGCCCTCTCTGCCTCCATGTGTTTCTTCAGTAGCGCGTTTACGCGCGACTACAATGTCACCATATAAAACTCTGAGATTCATTTTCTTGTGGGCATTCTCAATAAATCTATAGATTAATAACCATAACAGATTCATGAAAGACTGCCCAGCTGGACAGTCAACCAGAGTGCAGAAGACAACAAACTGTGCAAATACAGAAAGAACTAATAACTATAAACAAGTGCTAAATATCGAGAACATGAGGTGAAGAGTCCTTGAAAGTGAGTCCATTGGTTCTGGGAACATTTCAATGATGGGGCAAGTGGAGATCAGTGAGGTTATCCCCTTTGGTTCGACAGCCTGACGGTTGAGGGGGGAATAACTGTTGCAGAACCCGGTGATGTGCGTTTTGAGGCTCCCTGATGGCAGCAGTGAGATGACAGCATGTCCTGGCTGGCGGGATCCCTGATGATGGATGCTGCTTCCCTGCAACAGTATTTCATGCCAATGTGCTCAATGGTCAGAAGGGCTTTACCTGTGATGGATTGGGCCGTATCCACTACTTTTTGTGGGATTTTCCATTCAAGGGCATTGGTGTTTCCATTCCAGGCTGTGATGCAGCAAGTTTGTGGAAGTTTTAGATGTTATGCTGAATCTCTGCAAACTCCTAAGGAAGTAGAGGTGCTGATGTGCTTTCCCCGCAATTGAACTTACGTGCTGGGTCCAAGACAAATCCTCCGAAATAATAACAGAGGGACTTAAATCACCATGAAAGTTACTGTATACCCTGGGTAACAACAGGAACTGGAAAACAGAAATAAACAGACATGGCAACAGACTAAGAGATTCTATAGATGCTGGAAATGTTAAGTAACACACACACACACACACACAAAATGCTGGAGGAACTCAACAGGTCATCCATGAAGGGCAATAAGCAGTCAACATTTTGAGCCAAGACCCTTCGTTAGAATTCATGACAACAAAACTTGTTAGGCTCCTAGCTAGGCCACTGGACACATCAGACTTCTGACATATGGCAGCCTAGAGAGAACCTGAAGAGAGACAGTAGCAGTCTTACAGGATGGGCAGGAACAAAGGACTAAATGAGCAACAGACCGATTTAAGGAGGAGCATTTTCAGCAGACAGAAGTGAAAAATGGCAAGATGCAAGAGTAGCGTGATGGAGGGGAAAAGGCAGAGGGGTGCAAAGCACCAATAAGGAGGCATTTCCTACCACAGTAAGCTGTGCAAAGCCTTGAGGCCAGTCTTTCTCTGTATATGGATCGGCTGGATACGCTTGGATAGGAGATCGGTCACCATGACGATAGATCTGAGGAAACAAGTCATTGCTAATAAAATCTACTCTATGTAATCTGGATTTATCATAACTTAATCTTAGCCTAACAGGCATGATAACTAAGCAGGAAACAAACTGCAATGAGCGGGTGAACAGGATCTGGGCAGAGAGGAGGAGGAAAACACAGGCTCAGTGTGAAGGGAATGTTTACTACTTCCATTTGTAAAAAGAGGATGTCTATGTTGTTCAGAATCTCTTCTCACCACTACTGGGATGACATGCCATCAAGAAGTTGAACCTCATTGCAAGGTTGGATTCCCTAAACAATGTTCAGTGGCAGGAAAAGTACCCGGAGTTGTTCGCAGGGCTGGGGATACTGAGAATACCTTATCCAAATAAGGCCAGGAGTGACCTCTGACCACAGTGAGGTGTATACCAGTCCCATTGATGAACAAAGTCAAAGCTGAACTTGAGTGAATGGAGGCACTTGACATCATAACTAGAGTGACTGGACCTACTAATTGGTTTGCAGGCATTGTTTATGTTCCCAAGTTAGATGGCACAGTGAGGTAACAAGATTGAGTAATACAGTGAGGTGGGAGTTAATTCTGACCTCTGTTGATCACACAATGGGTATGCCAGATGATAGCATCCTGGACCTATCCAAAACTCTATGCAAGTACTCCCTAAAAAAACCTCCACATTAATGGTGTGCATTTCCCTAGTACACCTGTTCCCAATTTATGCTCCCAAGTTGCTGCCGAATAGCATCATAATTCACCCACACCCAATTAAGCACTTTCCCCATACCATCTGATCCCACCTCTATCCAAGGCTATGGTAAAGATCACTGTTTTCAAAATCCTCTCCTAAGGTATCTGTCACCTAAGCAGGTTCACTGCCTCTCCCCTAATCACCCGTTTACACACTGAGTAAGGAATCCTTCCAGGACACACTTAAAATTCTGCCCCACATAAACCATTTGTACTGATGAGATGCCAACCAATATTAGGGAAATAAAAGCCACTAATGACAATAACGTAGTTATTTTTGCACCTTTCCAAAATCTACCTACCAATCTGCACCTCAGTGGCTCTGTTGTTATTGGGAGGGTCTATAGAATACTAATAGAGTGATTGTACCCTTCCTGGTGCTTACATTGACTCAGTTGACAATCCCTGGACTTCCTCCCTTTCTGCAGCTGTGATACTATCCCTGATTAGCAGTGCCACTTTCCCACCTCTTTTACCTTCCTCCCCATCTCCTTTGCAACATCTAAATCCCAGCACATCCAGAGCCATTACTGCCCTTGTGACAGCCAAGTCTCTGTAATGACCACAAGTACTGATCCATGCCCAAAGTTCATCACCCTTGCTCCTGATATTTCTCTCATTAAAACAACCCTATTCTTACCCTCACTGGAACATGGCACAGGCAGCAATCCAGAGACTACTACCCTGGAGGTCCTGCTTTTCTGCTTCCTACCCTTCTCCCTGTGAGTGGCAGGGTGAAGGTGTGTCTCTATTAAAGGAGATGTTACGCTCCTTTCCTCTGCTAGTCTGCAGGCCACCCTTGGGCAAGATGTAGCACCTGCTTAGCCCTCGATCAGGGTTATATGAAGCCATGGGAGCAGGTGGTGGATGGTTGTACGAGTAGTTGGTGCATATCACAAGTCCTAGTTATGCGACCATTGGTGCTAGGCAGACAATTTCTGAAGGATATTGATAATGGCAGGGGTCACCCATTTTGTAAAGACACTGTCCAGAAGGCAGCAATGGCAAACCGCTTCTGCCAAAAACAATCATGGTTATGGAAAGACTATGACCACCTATGTCATACAACACAGCACATAACAAACGAACCATCTCTCGATATTCTCTCTTCAGGTCCTCATCCCTTTTCCTAGCTACGCCATTGGTACCAATATGTACCAGAACTTCACAACTCACCCTCTCCCTTAAGAATGCTGTGGATTTGACCTGAGACATCCCTGACCCAGACACTTGGAAGCCACATCCACAAAATTTCCTGTCTGTTTCCTTAGCTATTAAATTCCCCATCACTACCTCTCTCCTCTTCACCTCCTGTGTTGCCCTTAAGGCATTTATTTGACTTTGTTGGGTCTACGTTTTAAATGATTTGTTTGGAATGTTATGTACCCCGTAAATGGGTTGCCAAACCAGCAGAAATGGAACAGTCGTTGGAGTCTGGATTACTAGGAACTAATAAAGTTTTATTAAAGAAACAAATAATAGTGCTCTCATCGTAAGGATATAAATGTAACAGGTTAGCAATGATAATACACGCCTATACACAGAACTAGGGTAATAGGAATCAACCAAGCTCTATTGCAGTCTAGGGGTAAAATGATCAGTTTTACAGTGATGCAGAGTTCATTTCAGCTTAGTGCAGTTTGCAGTAATCACTGTTGTACCGTTGGAGGGGGGGGGGGATGCAATTTGGTTCAGGCAGACCTTTGATGTCTTCTATCCCGCTGTGGTCACCGACTGTGACCCCTCTGTTCCGGATACGATCGTTCTTCCGCGGTGAACCCAGCACCCCGGCAAGGGTGGACACACACACCAGGTTCCCACCGATCGTACCTTTATACCCTGTGAGCCTATGGTTGGTTCCCGCGAACCGGACCTCCTAACTCCCAGCATTTGTGGGGGCACACTGCTCTTCCCAGGGTCTCGTTGTCCTGTGGTGTCCCGTGCCTTAGCAAACCTGCTCTTTTTATCCCCCTGCTGGGGTATCACCTGTCCATCAAACTTCAAACAGTTCAGGTTCAAAGCAACTGGTCTGTCAATATTCTGATCAAAGTTGCTGGTGAACGCAGCAGGCCAGGCAGCATCTCTAGGAAGAGGTTCACCTGCTGTGTTCACCAGCAACTTTGATGTGTGTTGCTTGAATTTCCAGCATCTGCAGAATTCCTGTTGTTTGTGTCAATATTCTGAATTGTGTTTCTTTTCCGTTAATCCCTCTCTCCTCTCTTATTAGCATTTTGAATGTTTCTCCATTGTCTCTCTTATCTCTGTCATTAGCATCAATCGTCCAATAGCTTGGTTTGGCATCACACCCCTACCCTTCAAAGGATTTTTACCGGGGTAAAAATCATGGGCATGAATGCACATTATTAGATACACACTAATATACAGGGTCATCAGCTATGCTGTTTAAGTTTCAACACCTTGACAGTCAGTCAGCAATCACATTGTCCATTCCTTTTATATGCTTTATTTTAATATCAAATTCCTGTAAGACCAGGCTCCAACTTAGTAACCTTTTGCATTTATCCTTCATAGTGGCCAAAAATACTAATGGGTTGTGATCAGTGTAAATTATCAGTGGTTTCCATGCTGGACAAATATAAACCTCAAAATGTTGTAATGCTAGTATGATTGCCAGTAATTCCTTCTCCACCGTGGAATAATTTCTCTGATGGACATTAACTTTCTTAGAAAAATAAGCCACCGGGTGTTCAATTTCCTCTTTGTCTGTCTGCAACAGCACCGCCCCAGCCGCTTCGTCGCTAGCATCTGCTGCTAGGGAGAAGGGTTTTGAAAAGTCAGGCGCATTCAGCACAGGATGGTGACACAGAATCGCCTTCAGACTCTCGAAGGCCTGTGGACAAAGGTTGTCCCACACAAACTTCGCATTCTTTGGCAAGAGCTTAGTAAGAGGGAGGGTAATATCCGCAAAGTTTTTGCAAAACTTCCGATAGTACCCCACCATCCCCAAGAACCTTCTCAGGGCTCTCGTCTGTCGGGGTGGGGACTTCAGAGATAGCCTACACCTTAGCCTGCATCGGTGCCAGCTGCCCCTATCCTACCACAAATCCCAGATAAGTGACCTTCGCGTGGCCGAATTCACTTTTTGTGAGGTTCACTGTCAGGTTGGCTTCAGACAGCCGTTTAAACAGTTCCTCTACCACCACAATGTGCTCCTCCCACGTGTCACTCCAGACCACTAAATCGTCAATATACGCTTCTGCGTTCTTTAACCCTTTTATCACTGAATTAATCAACCTCTGGAAGGTCCCTAGGGCGTTTTTCATGCTAAAAGGTAAAACATTATACTCGTATAACCTGGATGGAGTGACAAATGCTGAGATTTCTCTAGCCCGGTCGGTTAAAGGAACGCACCAGTACCCTTCCAGCAAATCGATCTTGGTGATGTACTTAGCTCTCCCCAGTTTATCGATGCAATCGTCTACCCTTGGGATGGGGTAAGCATCAGTTTTTGTGATGGCGTTCACTTTTCTGTAATCTGTACAGAATCATATGCTCCCATCAACTTTCGGGACAACCACACAGGGGGACGCCCAGTCCGATTTGGATGGCCTAGTAATACCTGTGGCTAGCATGTGTTCAATTTCTTTCTCCACTAGCTTGCCCTTCTCCAAGTTCATCCTATAGGGGTGTTGTTTAATAGGCTGGTCTGAGGTGACAACAACATCACGCACCGTCCCTTTGCATCGCCTCGGGACATCCGGACATACGTCTGCATGCCAGTTAATTAGCTTTATCAGCGGCTCGCTCTGTTCGGGGGTTAGGTGAGAGACCTTATCAGCAAAATTGGCCAAAACAATAGAGTTCTCCAATCTGGTCGGCACCATATTTATCTTTTCAAGATGGGTTTTCCCCTTATCATTTGACACCCCAGTCTCATTAACTTTCGTGATAACACCAACTAGATCTGCTTTCTGATCATGGTAAGCTTTTCTTTCTTTCTTTCTTTTTAAATCTTTTTATTGAATAAATATACAAAAAGGTAAGCCATATAGGCACTAATACACTGTTAGAATATAATAAAATTACAGGAGATATTAATACAGAAAAAAAGTGATACAATGTAATTTAAACATAACATACTAAGGTAACATAATAGCATACTAATTTTTATATATATATATATATATATATATATATATATACCAATAGAGAAAAGGAAAAAAAAACCCACTGTGCAACTAAACTAAAAGCAAAGCAAAGCAATGGGCTAACTTGGAACCAAGTAGAGTTAAAGAACTTAAAATCACGTCCTCAAACCCGACCTCCATTAAAAACAGTAAAAAAAAACAAGGGTATATAAATATGGAGCAAAAAAAGAGAAGAAAAAAATTACATTAAATGAAAATATTGAATAAAAGATCTCCAGGTCTGTTCAAATTTAAGTGAGGAATCATAAAGATTGCTTCTAATTTTCTCCAAATTCAAGCATAATATCGTCTGAGAAAACCAAAAAAAGGTGGTTGGAGCATTAAGCTCTTTCCAATGTTGTAAGATACATCTTTTCGCCATTAAAGTCATTCTACGGGCTGAAGGAGAAAGATTACTGGAAATTTTAGGTAGTCCAAAGATAGCAGTAATAGGGTGAGGAGAGATATCTATATTCAATACCTTTGAGATAATATTAAAACTGTCTCTCCAAAAAGTTTCCAGAGTAGGACAAGACCAAAACATATGAGTTAAAGAGGCTATCTGCCCTGGACATCTATCACAAAAAGGATTAATATGAGAATAAAAGCGAGCTAATTTATCTTTGGACATACGTGCTCTATGAACAACTTTAAATTGAATTAGGGAATGTTTAGCACAGATAGAGGAAGTATTGACTAATTGTAAAATCTGCCCCAAGTCATCCACGGAAATGATAGACCCCAATTCCTGTTCCCAATCTACCCTAATCTTATCAAATGGAGCTTTCCTAAGTTTCATAATAAAATTATAAATCAGAGCAGATGCACCTTTCTGACATGGATTAAGGTTAATTATAATATCTAAAATGTATGTAGGAGCAAGCATTGGAAAAGAAGAAAGTATAGTACTTAGGAAATTTCTAACTTGTCGATTTCTAAAAAAATGTATTCTTGATAAATTATATTAGATAATTGTTCAAAAGACATCAGGGAACCATCTAAAAATAAATCCAAAAACCGTGAAATACCCTTAGTCTTCCAAATTTGAAAAGCACGATCCGTAAAAGAGGGAGGAAAAAATATATTACCTAAAATAGGAATTGCTAGCCCAAATTGGTTAAAATCAAAAAATTTTCTGAATTGAAACCAAATACGTAAGGTATATTTAACTATCGGGTTAGATACCTGTTTGAGGCGTTTCAAATCAAAAGGAAGGAAGGAACCTAAAATAGAGCCAAGTGTATAGCCCTGAACAGATTGTAATTCAATGCTACCCATTTAGGAATGGATAGTATATCCTGGTCAAGTAACCAAAATTTCATATGTCGAATATTAATTGCCCAATAATAGAATCTAAAGTTAGGTAATGCTAAGCCTCCATCTCTCTTAGCTTTCTGTAAATGTATTTTACCCAGTCTCTGGTTTTTATTTTGCCAAATAAATGAAGAAATTTTTGAGTCAACTTTATCAAAAAAAGATTTTGGAACAAAAATCGGTAATGCCTGAAATATATATAGAAATTTTGGCAGAAAAAACATCTTAACTGCATTAATACAACCAATCAAAGTTAAATATAAAGGAAACCATTTAGATGAAAGTTGAATAATATGGTCAATTAAGGGTAAAAAGTTAATCTTAAATAAATCTTTGTATTTACAAATAATTTTAATCCCAAGATATGAAAAATAATTATTAATCAATTTAAACGGAAAGTTATGATATAAGGGAAGTTGTTTATTAATCGGGAAAAGTTCACTCTTACTAAGATTTAATTTATAACCTGAAGAGACTAAATTGTGCTAATAACTCTAAAACAGCAGGGATGGATTTTTGAGGATTAGAAATATATAGAAGTAAGTCATCAGCATAGAGTGATATTTTATGGGACTTTAAGCCCCGAGTTATCCCAGTAATATTTGGAGATTCTCGAATGGCAATTGCAAGAGGTTCTAATGCAATATCAAATAATAAAGGACTAAGAGGACAACCTTGTTGAGTACCTCGAAAAAGAGGGAAAAAAGGTGAGCTTAGAGAGTTAGTACGGACCAAGGCCACAGGAGAATGATATAACAGTTTGATCCAGGATATAAATTTCGAGCTAAAATTAAACATTTCAAGCACCTTAAATAAGTAAGGTCATTCTACTCTATCAAAAGCTTTCTCAGTATCTAAAGAGATAACACACTCAGGAACATTTTGTGAGGGGGTATAAACAATATTTAACAGTGTGCGAATGTTATAAAAAGAGTAACGACCTTTAATAAAACCCATTTGGTCTTCCGAAATAATAAAAGGAAGTACTTTTTCTAATCTGTTTACTAATAACTTAGAAAAAATTTTAGAATCAACATTTAATAAAGATATTGGTCTATAAGATGCACATTGAGCAGGATCTTTATCCTTCTTTAATATTAGAGAGATTGATGCTCTATTGAAAGATTCGGGAAGTTTACCAAGTTTTAATGAAGCCTCGAAAACCCTACAGAACCAAGGGATTAATGAAGGTGCAAAACATTTATAAAATTCTACGGTAAACCCATCAGGGCCAGGAGCTTTCCCCAAGTTCATAGAGGAAATAACATTCTTAATCTCATCAGTGGTAATGGGAGTATCTAGCATAGAAGACATATCCTGTGAAATCTCAAGCAAGTCTAGATTATCTAAAAAATCATTCATATATTTAGAGTCTCAAGGAGACTCTGATTGATATAAGGAAGAATAAAAATCAAAGAAGGTTTGATTAATCCCCGCATGATCAAGTATCAGTCAGTCATTTTGATTATAAATCTGACTAATTTGAGATTTAGCATAATTAGACTTCAATTGGTTAGCCAACAGTTTGCCAATTTTGTCACTGTGTACATAAAATTCACTTCTTGTTTTCTTTAATTGGTTTACAATCGAGGACGAAAGTAATAAACTGTGTTCCATTTGAAGTTCAGTTCTTTGTTTATATAACTCCTCAGAGGGAGCTGTAACATATTTCTTATCAATTTCCTTAATCTTGTCCACAATTACCAACTCCTCCTGCTTCAGCTTCTTCCTCAAAGCAGCAGAATACGAGATAATCTGACCGCGAATATAAGCTTTAAAAGTATCCCAAAGAATGTTCACAGAAATATCCTCTGTATAGTTGATTGTAAAGAAAAAAGATCAATCTGTTCATTCATAAAGTTAACAAAATCCGAGTCCTGAAGCAACAGCGAATTAAAATGCCATTGTCTATTATTTTGTATATTGGCCTGAATTTTAATAGAAAGCTTAAGTGGAGCATGATCCGAAATGGTTATAGAGTCATAATCACATTTAATCACTGAAGAAATAAGACGAGAGTCAATAAAGAAATAATCAATTCTTGAATAGGAATGGTGAACATGTGAAAAAAAAGAAAAATCTTTTTCCTGAGGATGCAAAAAACGCCAAATGTCCGTCGACCCAGAATCAGAGAGGAATGAATTAATCAAAGTTGCAGATTTATTAGGTAAGGTCCGTAGAGGAGCCGAACGGTCCAAAGCTGAAGATAAACAGGTATTAAGATCTCCACCCCAGATCAATGAAAACTCATTCAAATTCGGGAACGGATTGAATAATGATTTATAAAATTCCAGACAGTCCATATTGGGAGCATAAACATTAACCAAAACTACCTTTTTATTAAATAGTAGACCACTAACCAGTAGAAATCTACCATTCGGATCAGAGATAATATCAAGTTGTATAAAACTAACTGAGGAGTCTATAAAAATAGTGACGCCTCGAATCTTAGCGTTAGAGTTCGAATGAAACTGTTGTTCCTTCCAGAATTTAAAAAAACGTAGTCTGTCCCCCCTCCGCACATGGGTCTTTAACCGGAACACTTTAAAAACTTTTTTCCTTTTAATAGGATGGTTAAGACCATTAGTATTCCAGGAGACAAAATTGATAATAGACTCCATAAACCCTAAAGTCAACCCGCAACAAGGAGGATTGACGATAGGCTCGACCCATGAACCCGGAAAGGGAACAGAACAAATAAGAGATACCGGGAAGGAGAACGCAACCAATACTTCAATAGTGTACATAGCCCAAGATCATGGTAAGCTTTTAACATGTTAATGTGTACCAATTGTGTGGACTTACGCCTGTCCGGCGTTTCAATAACATAAGTCAAAGAGTACGGACCGTGGAATCTCGCCTGGAGGGGGTCAATTACCACTGGGAACAGAACTAAGATCTGATTGCCCACTTGAAACACCTGCTCACAGGCATGTCTATCATACCATTGTTCAAAGGGTCAAAGAGTCTATCTTTTTAACCACTTTGTATGGACTGTGGAATCTCGCCTGGAGGGGGTTGGTTACCACTGGGAACAGAACTAAGACCCGATCGCCCACTTGAAACACCTGCTCACGGGCATGTCTATCATACCATTGTTCAAAGGGTCAAAGAGTCTATCTTTTTAACCACTTTGTATGCACTGTGGAATCTCGCCTGGAGGGGGTTGGTTACCACTGGGAACAGAACTAAGACCCGATCGCCCACTTGAAACACTTGTTCACGGGCATGCCTATCATACCATTGTTTCATTTTAGTTTGGGAGTGTCGTAGATTTTCTTTGGCAAGGTCACAGATCCTTTTAAGCCTCTCACGAAATTTTAAAACATAATCACATTGACTTGGACTGCCGGACTGGACCATTGCTCTTTCAGTAAGGTCAGAGGGCCTCTGGGCCGATGACCGAAGATGAGCTCAAATGGGCTGAACCCCAATGACTCCTGAACCGTATCCCTTATGGCAAATAGCAGAAGAGGCAAGGCATTATCCCAGCCCCAAGTGTTCTCTTGACAGTAAATTTTAATCATGGTCTTTAATGTTGCATGGAATCTTTCCAAACGCCCCTTGGGACTCTGTGTGGTACGCGGACGCCAAAATCTGCTTTGCTCCCATCTCATCCAACATCCGTCGGAATGTGTGAGACGTGAAGACACTCCCCTGATCTGACTGGATTTCCCTGGGCAGCCCCACCGTAGTGAAAAATTTCACAAGTGCCTTTACCACTGTGGGAGCCTTGACGCTTGCCAGGGGCACAGCCTCCGGAAACCTGGTGGCGGCGCACATCATAGTCATCACATACTCTCGCCCACTTGCAGTTCTGGGCAGGGGTCCGACAAAATCCACAATTATTTGGGAAAAAGGTTCCCTGAAAGCGGCTATCGGTCAAAGGGGCACTTTAGGCAGGATCTGGTTCGGCCTTCCTACCATCTGACATAAATGACATCGCCTACAATAGTCAACAATATCCTTCTTCATGTTCGGCCAGTAAAATTCTCTCATAATTCTATCGACTGTCTTCCTCACCCCAAAATGTCCACTGAGGGGTATCTTGTGAGCCAGGTTAAAAATCTTGTCCCTATAAATTTTCGGCACTACCACCTGGTGCACCACCCCCCATTCCTCATCTGCGGGCACGGTACTTGGTCTCCATTTCCTCATTAGTACTCCCTCCTTCACATAATAGCCCACTGGCTCCCTTTTTATTTCTGCTTTGGAGACAGCTGTCTCCGTCAAAACCATCAGCTCCTCGTCTCGTTCCTGTGCCTGAATAAATTCCTTCCTTGCTAATGATAAATCTACCTCAACTCCCTCACTTCCTTCCGCTCCACTATGCTCCTTCTTCTCACTTTCTAACCCCTCTTGGCACAAGGCTGATAAAAATGTCTCAGCTAAATCTACATTCGCTTCGGCAGCCTTTCTGGACATGCGCCAAGTCACTGCGCAAACGGGATAAACCTGCGAGTCCATGGGCGGGTCTTCAATCCTGGCAGGTTTGCTTGTCAGTCTTACTGTTGGATACACCTCTCCGCCTGCAAGGTCATTACCGAGTAAGACCTCCACGTCTTCCATTAGTACATCGGGCCTCACCCCTATCGTGACCGGTCCGGAGCCTAAGTTGCTTTTTAGGTGTATCTGGTACAAAGATACTGCTTCAGTCCCTTTCCCAATGCCTTTTATCACACTAACCTCCCCAGTCTCGGTCTCTGAATTAAAGTTTAACACACTCCTTAAGATCAATGACTGACAAGCCCCAGTGCTTCTCCAGATCCGTACTGGAACTCGGTTTGACCCTTCCTTCACCAACACCAATCCAGCCGAAATAAACTCCTCGCGCCCTTCCTCAACTCTATCAGACCTCTTCTCCCCTAGCAGTTTGTTTGCCGGCTCAATACAGCCAGTCAGAGTCGTCGTTTTTCCTTTCCCCATCTCCTTCTTTGGGGCAAAGCAGCTGGACGCAAAGTGACCGGCTTTCCCACAATTATAGCATACGACCCCAGGAGACTTCCTACCAAACAGCTCCCGGTCTACCTTATCCTTCTCGCTAGTCCCCGGCTTACTTTCTGGCTTTTCCGGCGGACTCTCTCCGCCCTCTCGACCACCCTTCTGGTAGCTTTTATTTGGGGTAAACTTTGCTTTGAGTGTTAACGCATACTCATGCGCTAACTTAGCAGTTGCAGCTAAGGTTTCTGCCTCTTTCTCATCTAGATAGGGCCTCATATCTTCAGGAACACAACCTTTAAATTGCCCAATCAGTATTAGCTGTAGCAGTCTGTCATAATTCCCATTGACCCCTTTCGAGGCACACCAGCGCTCACAATACATCTGCATCTCATGGGCAAATTCTAAATACGTGCGGCCCAACTGCTTCCTCACATTCCGGAATCTCTGCCGGTATGCCTCCGGGACCAACTCATAAATCCTAAGTATCGCCTCTTTCACCACATCATACCTCTGGGCATCTTCTGCGGACAATGCTGAGTAAGCTTGTTGGGCTTTTCCTTTAAGTACACTCTGAAGCAAAACAGCCCACTTATCCCTCGGCCAGTCCTGACTTGCAGCGACTTTTTCAAGATGTAGAAAGTACCGATCAACATCAGCCTCCTCAAATGGGGGAACCAGCCTAACCTCCTGGGTCGCCCTGAACCCTCCACCTTGGTTCGGCATGGGGCCCTGCGCTAGCGTCATCCTTAACTTCTCCAGCTCAAATTCCCTGTCCTTCTGCTTCTCTCCCTCTCTTCTCGTTTTAACTGCCTGTCTCTCTCTTCTCATTCCAGCTGCTTTATTCTCTCTTCTCGTTCTAACTGCCTGTCTCTCTCTTCTCGTTCCAGCTGCTTTACCCGGAACTCGTGCTCAAGTCTTAATTTTTCCATCTGCAGCTGCACTGCTTCTCCACCAGGTTTGCTCATAGACACCACCTCCAGCTCCCCATGGGGAAACACACCTTTAGATACATAATGCTCAATAATAGCTCTGTGCATCTCCGCTCTCCTCATTGTCGGCTTCCCCTTAAAAAGATTCAACCGTTTGGCAACAGTCGCCAATTCTGATTTCATGGCATCCTCTAATGCCTCCAAGGTTGGCGCCTTTAGAAATTCCTCAATCTCCATTTCTGCTGTTTGCCCTTTCTTTCTTTCCGGAAATTTAACCCAATCAATTTACCCAGTCCCAAATTTGGCGTTCAAAATCCCGGATGAGATCCCCACTTACGTTACCTACCCCGTAACTGGGTTGCCAAACCAGCAGAAATGGAACACTCGTTGGAGTCTGGATTATTAGGAACTAATAAAGTTTTATTAAACAAACAAATAATAGTGCTCTCATCGTAAGGATATAAATGTAACAGGTTAGCAATGATAATACACGCCTATACACAGAACTAGGGTAATAGGAATCAACCAAGCTCTATCGCAGTCTAGGGGTAAAATGATCAGTCTTACAGTGACGCAGAGTTCATTTCAGCTTAGTGCAGTTTGCAGTAATCACTGTTGTACCGTTGGAGGGGGGGGGGGGATGCAATTTGGTTCAGACAGACCTTTGATGTCTTCTATTCCGCTGTGGTCACCGACTGTGACCCCTCCGTTCCGGATACAATCGTTCTTCCGCGGTGAACCCGGCACCCAGGCAAGGGCGGACACACACACCAGGTTCCCACCGATCGTACCTTTACACCCTGTGAGCCTATGGTTGGTTCCCGTGAACCGGACCTCCAAACTCTCACCACCTGTGGGGGCACACCGCTCTTTCCAGGGTCTCGTTGTCTCGTGGTGTCCCGTGTCTTAGGGAACCTGCTCTTTTTATCCCCCTGCTGGGGAATCACCTGTCCATCAAACTTCAAACAGTTCAGGTTCAAAGCAACCGGTCTGTCAATATTCTGAATTGTGTTTCTTTTCCGTTAATCCCTCTCTCCTCTCTTATTAGCATTTTGAATGTTTTTCCGTTGTCTCTCTTATCTCTCCCATTAGCATCAATCGTCCGATAGCTTGGTTTAGCGTCACAGTAACTATTTTCTAGTTAAAGTTAAAGGTTGATAATTAAGTTACAGTATAACAAAGGTAAAGTCATTGTCTATGGTATATTGCAGCATGTGATGATGTCACCTCTGGTTTCGCGTCTTATGTGTAACCTCCAGTTCGGGAAGGTGTAAAGGTGGGTGCCATGCGTGCAGCATGATCGTGAAGAGCTCCATGTCTACCCACAAAGAAACATTATAGAAGCAACGTCGTAAGTTCCTATGGAAGTATTTGAAGTAAAAATATTAACGCGGTTTCTGTTAAGGAAGCGGCGGTTCCGGTGGCGTGGGTGTCGGCTTTTCAATTTCAAATGCGGGGTGGGTTCGGGCCTGGCGGCCGTTTGACGGGACCCTCCTCACCCACTACTCGGGGCAGCTGGAGACACCCGCTAAAAGAAGAGAGCGCGCGGTCTCCAGAATGAAACAGATGCTGTATGTGTTTGTATTTTTTTATCAACAGTTTTCACCATACGATGTTAATGTGGAAGAGTGAACAGTAAATAGTTAACCTTACTACGACTGTCTTCATTGGGTCCAGCTTAACTTGGTTTTTAGTCAGAGTTTCAACACGCTGCACGAGAACACTACACCTCCTTTCCGCTCTGAGCCACAAGCCATACTCAGTGCCAGACACCTGACCGCTTTGGATTTCCTCTGCTAGGTTGCCCCCCCCCCACCAACAGTATCCAGTTGCTCCCCCCCAACTTGTTATTGAGGGAAACAGCCACAGGAGTATCTTGCACCAACTCCCCAGCTCCTTTCCTCCTCCTGATGGTCACTCAGTTACCTGCCCCTTTAGGTAACTAGTTCTCTATAATTCCTGTCGAACAACTCCCTAGCTTCTGAAATGATCTGGAATTCATCCAGCTGCAGTTTCCTAATTTCCTTCTGAAGTGTTCTCGTGCATCTGACATTTAAGTGCCTAATTTGTTCTTTGCTGCCTTACCTTGCTCTGCACCTCCTCAACCAAGGCTTCAATAACCCTTGAAAACCAAAATTCCCTCAACATAGTCTTGCCTTTTATTCTAATAGGAACATATAAACTCCACTCCCAAAATTTCACTTTTGAAGGCCTCCTACTTAACAAGCATCCCTTTGCCAGAAAACAACCCATCCTGCTCCACACCTACCAGGTCCTTTCTGATGTCATCAAAATTGCCTTTTCTCCAACTTAGATTCTCAACCCAAGGACCTGTCAGTCTTCATAATTGTGATCACTGGATAGAAAGTGTTCCCCTACACACACTTACTTTACCTCCTTACCAGGAAGACCGGTGCCAGTGAGGATCACTGACAACATCTCCTCAACACAGGCACATCTCAATGATGTGAGCTTAGCCATCTCTCTCTACACGTAACTATGTAAGCTAGGCATAGCTCAAACACCATCTATAAATTCACAGACGACACCACTGTTGTTGGCAAAATCAGAGTTGCAACAAGGAGGCACACAAGAGGGAGATGATTGGCTGGTTGAGTGGTGTGGCAATAACAATCTCACTCAATGTCAGCAATACCAAGGAACTGATTGTGGCCTTCAGGAAAGGGGAATCCACAAAACAAGGCCAGCATTGGAAAGGATGAGCAGCTTTAAATTCCAAGGCATCAACATCTCAGAGGATCTATACTGGACCGAACACCTATCAAAAAGAAGGCAACTCAGCAGCTCTACTTCATTAGGAGTTTGAAGAGTTTTGGTATGTCACCAAAGGCTTCAAGTTTCTACAGATGTATGTTAGAGAGCATTCAGACTATTTGCAACACCACCTGATGTGGAAGTTCCAATGTACAGGAACGAAAGGTGCAGTAGAGGGTTTAGCAGGAACTGGGATATAAATGACAAAGGTAGATAGAAAAGAGGTATAAAAAGAACAATGTTATGCCGGTCATGGGAGATATGCAGGTAGATTGTGAACTGGTGCTGGATCTCAAGAGAAGAAATTTGTAGAATGCCTTTATGAGATGGCTTTTAGAGCAGCTTGTGGTTGAGCCCACTAGGGAAAAGGATTGGGTTCTGGATTCTGGATTGGGTTTTGTGTGATGAAGCAGACTTGATTAGGCTGCACAAAGTCAAGGAACCCTTGGTGAATTCATAACATGATAGGATTCACCCTGCAGTTTGAGGGAAAAGCTAAAATCAGATGTATCGATATTACAGTATAGTAAAGGGACTCTGGAAGTATGAGAGAGAAGCTGGCCAAAGTTGATTGGAAGGAGACATTAGCAGGGACAGGAGCGCAGCAGCAATGGCTGGAGTTTCTGGGAGTAATTCAAAAGGCACAGGATTGATTAATCCCAAAGCAGCAGCATTCTAAACGGAGGATAAGGCAACTGTGGCTGACAGGGGAAAATCAAACACAGTACAAAACCAAAGGAAGAGGCATACTAATTATAGCAAAAATTAGTGGGAAGCTGGAGGATTGGGATGCTTTTAAATACCAACAGAAGGCAACCAAAAAAGCAATGAGAGAAGGTAAAAAGCAATGAAGGTAAACTAGCCGATGTTTTAATAATTATATTGTATAAAAAACTAAGGAGAAGGTGCTGGGGAAGCTGCAAGGTCTAAAGGCAGTTAAGTCACCCGGATCAGATGGACTACAACCTCAGGTTCTGAAAGAGCTAGCTGAGTAGATTGTGGAAGCATTAGTAGTGATCCTTTAGTAATCACTAGATTCTGTAATGATTCCAGAGGATTGGGAAATTGAAACCGTCACTCCATTTGTTAAGGAGGAAGGCAAAAGACAAGAAATTGTAGGCCAGTTAGCCTGACTTCAGTGATTGGCAAGATGCTAGAGCCCATTATTGAGGATAGCTTTTGAATACTTGCAGGCACACAATAAAATAGATAAAAATCAGCATGGATTTAAGGAGAAATCTTGCCTGACAAATCATTTGGAATTCTTAAAGGAAATAATTAGCAGGATATTCAAAGGAGAGTCATTGGATGTTATTTACGTGGTTTTTCAGAAGTTGCTGCACATGAGGCTGCTAATAAGATAAGAGTCCATGATATCTCAGAAAAGATACCAGCATGGATAGAAGATTGGCTATGCATAGCAGGACTAAAGGGGTTAGCTGTCGGTGAGTAGTGGTGTTCTGCAGGGGCCCGATTTGGGACTGCTTCTCCACATACTATGTCAATGATTTGGATGATGAAACTCATGGCTTTGTAGCCAAGTTTGTACACAATACAAAGATAAGTGTAGTGTTGAGGAAGTAGGGAATTTGCAGAAAGATTTGGCCGGATTAGAATGGGCAAAATAGCATATGGTAGGGAAGAGTATGGTTATGTAGTTTGATAGAAGGAATAAAGAAGTAGATTCTAAACAGAAAACAAATTCAGAAATTGGAGGTGCAAAGGGACTTGGGACTGTACAGGATTGAGCAGGTTGTGTAAATGCAATGTTAGCATTCATTTTGAGAGGGTTAGATAACAAAAGCAAGGATGTAATACTGAGCCCTTATAAGATATTGATCAGACCACATCTGGAGTATTGTGAGCAGTTTTAGGCTCCTTATCTATGAAATGATGTGTTGGCATCGGTGAGGGTTCGGAGGAGGTTCACAACAATGATCTCATGAGGAACCTTATCAAATGCCTTGCTGAGGTCCATAAACACATCTACTGCTCTACCTTCATCAATGTGTTTAGTCACATCCTCAAAAAATTCAATCGGGCTCATAAGACCTTATAATTTTAAAATATTAAAAACTATTATGCTTTTGTTGCTACATTCAAGGACTCAAAATATAACTTTGAGATTTGCTTGCTCACAGGCAACCACAAAGCAAGAGATTAAAAATGCACAACAAGAAAAAAAACAAATCATGCAAACAAGAAAGCAACCCCTCTAGCCCTCCCGTTCCCTCCATTCTGTCTCCAGCCCTCCCGCTCCCTCCCTCCCGCAGCCCTCCCGCTCCCTCCCTCCCGCAGCCCTCCCGCTCCCTCCTTCCCTCCTGCAGCCCTCCCGCTCCCTCCCTCCCTCAGCCCTCCCGCTCCCTCCCTCCTGCAGCCCTCCCGCTCCCTCCCTCCTGCAGCCCTCCCGCTCCCTCCCTCCCTCCTGCAGCCCTCCCGCTCCCTCCCTCAGCCCTCCCGCTCCCTCCCTCCTGCAGCCCTCCCGCTCCCTCCCTCCTGCAGCCCTCCCGCTCCCTCCCTCCTGCAGCCCTCCCGCTCCCTCCCTCCCTCCTGCAGCCCTCCCGCTCCCTCCCTCCCTCCTGCAGCCCTCCCGCTCCCTCCCTCCCGCAGCCCTCCCGCTCCCTCCCTCAGCCCTCCCGCTCCCTCCCTCCCTCAGCCCTCCCGCTCCCTCCCTCCCTCAGCCCTCCCGCTCCCTCCCTCCCGCAGCCCTCCCGCTCCCTCCCTCCCGCAGCCCTCCCGCTCCCTCCCTCCCTCAGCCCTCCCGCTCCCTCCCTCCCGCAGCCCTCCCGCTCCCTCCCTCCCTCCCGCAGCCCTCCCGCTCCCTCCCTCCCTCCCGCAGCCCTCCCGCTCCCTCCCTTCCTCCTGCAGCCCTCCCGCTCCCTCCCTCCCTCCCGCAGCCCTCCCGCTCCCTCCCTCCCTCCCGCAGCCCTCCCGCAGCCCTCCCGCTCCCTCCGTCCCCTCTTCACCCGCTCCCTCCCTCCCTCCCGCAGCCCTCCCGCTCCCTCCGTCCCCTCTTCACCCGCTCCCTCCCTCCCTCCCGCAGCCCTCCCGCTCCCTCCGTCCCCTCTTCACCCGCTCCCTCTCCCGGTCTCACCATGTTGACGAATCTCAGAGCCCGTCCTGCCACCGGTCTCTGGAGCCCGGCCCCGAGCAGCACCAGGACGCACAGGAGAGCCGGGGAACGCAGCACCGCGGCCTCAGCGCCCGCCATCCTGTCGCCAGAGCCGAGGCTGGACGGCGGAAGGGGAGCACAAGCCCAGCCCCCTAGGCCGATGTCCCGCCCCTAGCAACCAGACTCCGCCCCTAACTACCGGGCAGAGGGATGAACCCTGACCCCGCCCCTAGCAACCAGACTCTGCCCCTAACTACCGGGCGGAGAGATTAACCCTGACCCCGCCCCCTGACAACAAGACCCCGCGGAACCATGGACCGGAATCGCCCTGGCAACCAGACGCCAGAGTTGGCCACACTTACAGGGCGGAGTAGTGGAGTCGGACCCACCCTGGATGGGACCGGTCGGTTGGAGTGAGGACCAGGCCTCAAACCGCGACTGCGGCTGCCCAAGGCCGGCTTCGGAGTCGGGCGTTCAACCGGAGTGCTGGAGGCGGCGCGGCCCGGCCCTGCCCCTGCCCCTGCCCTGCCCCTGCCCCTGCCCTGCCACGCCCCTGCCCTGCCACGCCCCTGCCCCTGCCCTGCCACGCCCCTGCCCCTGCCCTGCCCCTGCCCCTGCCCCGCCCCTGCCCCTGTCCCGCCCCTGCCCCTGCCCCTGCCCTGCCCTGCCCCTGCCACGCCCTGCCCCTGCCACGCCCCTGCCCCTGCCCTGCCCCTGCCCCTGCCCTGCCCCTGCCCCTGCCCTGCCCCTGCCCCTGCCCTGCCACGCCCCTGCCCTGCCACGCCCCTGCCCCTGCCCCTGCCCTGCCCTGCCCCTGCCACGCCCTGCCCCTGCCACGCCCCTGCCCCTGCCCTGCCCCTGCCCCTGCCCTGCCCCTGCCCCTGCCCTGCCCCTGCCCCTGCCCTGCCACGCCCCTGCCCTGCCACGCCCCTGCCCCTGCCCTGCCCCTGCCCCTGCCCTGCCCTGCCCTGCCCCTGCCACGCCCCTGCCCCTGCCCTGCCCCTGCCCCTGCCCTGCCCTGCCCCGCCCCTGCCCCTGCCCCTGCCCCTGTCCCGCCCCTGCCCCTGCCCCGTGTTCGCTCGGCAGAAGACGGCTGTGTTGTGTCCGAAAACAGACTGCTGTAACATTCATGGGCTGCGACTGTAATTCACTGCGCATGTCCCTTAAGACTTTTTCAGTCACCTGAGGATAGTAAAAAAAAGATTTGGAAGGAGCTCAAATGTTGAACATTTTGTAACCCCTGACGTCGTCTTGTTCACAATTAGACAGAAGTACTTCTTTCAGGTCAATGACACCAGACCCACCTGTGATTCCATCACCCTATCTCTCGTGTCCTCGTCTCCTGAAGACTGCATTTGTCCTCAATTTTGTTTAAGCAGTTTATGATCCTGTTTAGCAATCATGCTACCCTATGGGAGAAAATTCCTGAGGAGCATTATATTGGACCTAGTTTCATTAATAAATAGTTTGTGGTTTTGCTGTGGAGTTCACCTGGCCATCCTGTGCTATTATGGAGGCATTAAACCAAACAGTTCCCTCAGAGATCAGTGGTCTTTCCTTTTTTGATTTTTTAAACGATTTTTATCCTTTCTTGTGAACTATGATGCTCCTGGAACCATGACATGAAACTTTGGACAGGCTGATGACCATAATAAAAACTGTATGAATATATATGAATGTATCAGTTAAAGGAGTCACCCTTCACAGAATTAAAAGGATAAATTACATCATGAAGAACTCATTTTAAATCACCTTGCCTAATGTTTATGTAAGGGTTCCATTTGCTTTCTGTTTGTTCATCTGCTTCAATCTTTGTGTTAATCAGTTGCTGAAATTTGTGTCCTTGTGTGAGATTGATATTGGCAACTTGACGAATGTACTCCAAGTACCATGCTACATTGCCATCTATTGCTCTGTTCCATTCTTTACTATATTTATTACATGGCTGAACTCTTATCTCCACCTGAGCTACTGAAGTATATTTACCAGACAGATTCCATTATAATCAATACTGCTCTTGACAAACATTTATGAAACTGCTTATGACTTGCAATGGGACGCTGTCTCAAACCTGGATCAGCAGGTCTTCAGACCCACAATAAATGCTCTGCAGACAAAGTCAGATGTTTTGCCTCATGCTTAACTGAAATAGAAATACAAATACAGATGCTGAAATCTGAGACAAAAGGAGAAAATGCTGGAAAAACTGAACCAGTCAATCTAAAGCATAACATGAGAGATCGGAGGGGAAATCTATTCAACACGATGAGTCAGGGATGCTTCCTTAGAACTGGGAAAAGAGTAGAGAGTTTAAAGTTTTCAAAGCAGAGCTAAGGCAAGGAATGAGGAGAAAGACAAAGCATTACAGGGAGATGGGTTAAGACAGGTTCAGGAAATCTGTACTGTCTGGTGTCCTACATGATATTTGTCTTAGCCATCTAATTGCACAATGGGCATAATCTTCACCCTGCAACAATGCCATGAGAACCTACAGTGAGCCAAAAGCCATTTGAGTGGGTCAGTGTTTCACCTTTCTCATATTTGTCTACCTGGAGAAACTTGCCTCATTCATCAGCTTCATAATGGTAGGCAAGCTATAATCTCAACTGAAGGGCCCACAACCGACCTAGTCTGCCAAACCCCCCACCCCCCACCCCCCACCCTGTTGTAATGCACTTCCTGGTCTTCTGTGACAATCTGTGCGTCCCACATCAGCCACCTGGGAGCCCAACTACAGAAAAAGTAAGTTTTCCTCAAATCTGTGGGCCTATGAGAATAAGACCTGGGTGATGGCTTCACCTTAAGATACATTCAACAATATGGCTGAAGGATTTCTGTTTTCTCTTACACTTTGTCGAGTGACACAGACCTTTATTAAAGCTTGCAATATTTGCAGTTTTGAAGCAAAGGCAAGCGAACACTTTCTTACAAGAGATACCAAAGAGTACTCACCCAGGTATACAGATTATAACAAGTGAGTTGCTCTAAGTGGGCATAGCTCCCTGATGCCCAGCAGGGACAGGATAGGCTGAACAGACCATAAGACATTGGAGCAGAATTAGGCCATCTGGCCCATCGAGTTTGCTCCATCATTCAATCATGGCTGATCCATTTTTCTCCTCCTCAGCCTTACTCCCCTGTAGCATAAAATTCTATGATCTCATGAAAAGAGAACTATTACCATATTTATGCAATCCACAATGGAAAAAATGGTGATATTTTAAGGCAACCAAAATATAATACTATAATTATACAAAATAATCACTTTTGTGCTCCCTTCTTAATTGGCTTGTTAGATCCACCACTCCATGCTGGCCACAGATAGGTTGATGTAAGGTGATCCCTTACAGTGGAGGAAGCAGCAGACATCCTTTACTGCAAACGTCCTGAGCTTTCTCAACATGAAGTCAACAGTGTAGGTTAGCAGGCCACAGGACACTGTTGGGGTGCCAGATGTTGTCCTGAGACAGGACAGATTCTTGCCCTACACAATGTCCTTGCAATCTAATGTATACTAGATCACACTTCTGCTGTTCTTCCATCCAGATCTCCCAGCTGCTCGTTGCCTCTGTGGGTTGGAAGAGACTGTGTACCCCTTGTACATGGAGTATGTAAGGCTGAAAGCCCCTAGTTGCATCCAAAGGGGCTGCCACCAGCCTTCTGGTTGCATTTCACCCTCTTCATACTTGGCCACCTATAATGGAGGGGGTGCAGGAGAAGGACGCTCCTGGGGTTGACCACGTTGACTATCTGCAGATAATGGGGACAGGTAGTCAAGGCCTGACTGCCTGGCAATCTTCTGGGGGTGTGTTCATGCCAGGTATCCCTGGAGAAAGAATGCAAGGGCACCAGGAAGATGTTTGGAATTACTCAGGGTATCCTAAATGAGAATGGGAATATTTTACTTTAGTTGATGTTAGTTGTTGTTGTCGTTGTTTACAGTGATTTGTTGCTTGACCGTTCCTACCCACTCAGACATTTCTTGTTACACACCTCAACCTCTACAAAACATATGCCCTGCACCTTCAGGTAGTCAGACCTGACAGTGTAGAGGACATTGAATCAATCAGGCCAGCTGCCAAAGAGTATGGCCTCGATCTTCCTGTAGTTGACTCTGATCTGATGCCAACTCAAATTGACACTGATCAGTCTGCAAAATGACCATGAACCTAAGCAGAAAATGGTGCCATTTACAGGGAGGTTTTGAGCTGGGTGTCTCTACTGCCTGCAATGTCACTCCTCCTATGCTCTCGCCCTTCCTGATGAATTCAGCAAAGAGTTCTGTATAACACACAAGCAAGGCAAGGAGAGTAAGCAACCTTGCCTGACTCCAGACTTGATGAGAAAGCTGTTTCCCATCTGTTGATTTGAACTGCACCACAAATATCTATAGAAACATAGAAAATAGCTGCAGGAGTAGGCCATTCAGCCCTTCGAGCCTGCACTGCCATTCAGTATGATCATGGCTGATCATTCAACTCAGAACCCTGTACCAGCCTTCCCTCCATACCCCCTGATCCCTTTAGCCACAAAGGCCATATTTAACTCCCTCTTAAATATAGCCAATGAACTGGCCTCAACTGTTTCCTGTGGCAGAGAATTCTACAGATTCACCACTCTCTGTGTGAAGAAGTTTTTCCTCATCTCGATCCTAAAAGGCTTCCCCTTTATCCTCAAACTGCGACCCCTCTGGACTTCCCCAACATCGGGAACAATCTTCCTGCATCTAGCCTGTCCAATCCCTTTAGAATTTTATACGTTTCAATCAGATCCCCCCTCAATCTTCTAAATTCCAACGAGTATAAGCCTAGTCCACCCAGTCTTTCATCATATGAAAGTCCTGCCATCCCAGGAATCAATCTGGTGAACCTTCTTTGTACTCCCTCTATGGCAAGAATGTCTTTCCTCAGATTAGTGGACCAAAACTGCACACAATACTCCAGGTGTGGTCTCACCAAGGCCTTGTACAACTGCAGTAGTACCTCCCCGCTCCTGTACTCGAATCCTCTTGCTATGAATGCTAGCATACCATTTGCCTTTTTCACCGCCTGCTGTACCTGCATGCCCACTTTCAATGACTGGTGTATAATGACACCCAGGTCTCGTTGCACCTCCCCTTTTCCTAATCGGCCACCATTCAGATAATAATCTGTTTTCCTGTTCTTGCCACCAAAGTGGATAACCTCACATTTATACACATTAAATTGCATCTGCCATGAATTTGCCCACTCACCTAACCTATCCAAGTCACCCTGCATTCTCTTAGAATCCTCCTCACAGCTAACACTGCCGCCCAGCTTTGTGTCATCCGCAAGCTTGGAGATGCCGCATTTAATTTCCTTGTCTAAGTCATTAATATATATTGTAAACAACTGGGGTCCCAGCACTGAGCCTTGAAGTACCCCACTAGTCACTGCCTGCCATTCTGAAAAGGCCCCGTTTATTCCCACTCTTTGCTTCCTGTCTGCCAACCAGTTCTCTATCCACATCAATACCTTACCCCCCAATACCGTGTGCTTTAAGTTTGCACACCAATCTCCTGTGTGGGACCTTATCAAAAGCCTTTTGAAAATCCAAATATACCACATCCACTGGTTCTGCCCTATCCACTCTGCTAGTTTCATCCTCAAAAAATTCTATGAGATTCGTCAGACATGATTTTCCTTTCACAAATCCATGCTGACTTTGTTCGATGATTTCACCGCTTTCCAAATGTGCTGTTATCACATCTTTGATAACTGACTCTAGCATTTTCCCCACCACCGATGTCAGGCTTACCGGTCTATAATTCCCCAGTTTCTCTCTCCCTCCTTTTTTAAAAAGCGGGGTTACGTTAGCCACCCTCCAATCCTCGGGAACTAATCCAGAATCTAAAGAGTTTTGAATAATTATCACTAACGCATCCACTATTTCTTGGGCTACTTCCTTAAGCACTCTGGGATGCAGACCATCTGGCCCTGGGGATTTATCTGCCTTCAATCCCTTCAATTTACCTAACACCACTTCCCTACTAACATGTATTTCCCTCAGTTCCTCCATCTCACTAGACCCTTGGTCCCCTACTATTTCCGGAAGATTATTTATGTCCTCCTTAGTGAAGACAGAACCAAAGTAGTTATTCAATTGGTCTGCCATGTCCTTGTTCCCCATGATCAATTCACCTGTTTCTGACTGTAAGGGACCTACATTTGTCTTAACCAATCTTTTTCTTTTCACAAATCTATAAAAGCTTTTACAGTCAGTTTTTATGTTCCCTGCCAGTTTTCTCTCATAATCTTTTTTATGTTTCCTAATTAAGCCCTTTGCCCTCCTCTTTTGGACTCTGAATTTCTCCCAGTCTTCAGGTGTGCTGCTTTTTCTGGCTAATTTGTATGTTTCTTCTTTGGAATTGATACTAACCCTAATTTCCCTTGTCAGCCACGGGTGCACTACCTTCCCTGGTTTATTCTTCTGCCAAACTGGGATGAACAATTGTAGTTCATCCATGCGATCTTTCTCCATCTCTCTGTGATCCCAACTATATCATATTCATTAATAACTATCTGCACATTCAATTCATCCACCTTGTTACAAATGCTCCTTGCATTGACACACAAAGCCTTCAGGCTCGCTTTTACAACACTCTTAGCCCTTATACAATTACGTTGAAAAGTGGCCCTTTTTGATCTTTGCCCTGGATTTGCCGGCCTGCCACTTTTACTTTTCACCTTACTACTTTTGTTTCTACCCTCATTTTACACCCCTCTGTCTCTCTGCACTTGTTCCCACCCCCCTGCTTAAATCCTCCTGAACAACATTTGCAAACGCTCCCCCTAGGACATCGGTTCCAGTCCAGCCCAGGTGCAGACCGTCCTGTTTGTACCGGTCCCACCTCCTCCAGATCTGGTTCCAATGCCCCAGAAATTTGAATCCCTCCCCCTTGCACCAGTTTTCAAGCCACGTATTTATTTGAAATATCCTCCTACTTCTACTCTGACTAGCAAGTGGCACTGGTAGTAATCTGGAGATTATTACCTTTGTGGTCCTACTTTTTAGTTTATCTCCTAACTCCCTAAATTCACCTTGTAGGACCTCACCCCGTTTTTTACCTATATCGTTGGTACCTATGTGCACCACGACCGCTGGCTGTTCACCCTCCCACTCCAGAATGTCCTGCAGCCGCTCAGAGACATCCTTGACCCTTGCACCAGGGAGGCAACATACCCTCCTGGAGTATAGTTTGCAGCCGCAGAAACGCCTATCTATTCCCCTTACAATCTAATCCTCTATCACTATAGCTCTCCCACTCCTTTTCCTTCCCTCCTGTGCTGCAGAGCCACCCATGGTGCCATGAACTCGGCTGCTGCTGCCTTCCCCTGATGAGACATCTCCTCCAACAGTATCCAAAACAGTATATCTGTTTCGGAGGGAGATGACCTCAGGGGACTCCTGCACTACCTGCCTACTGCTACGCTGTTTATAGTGGCCACCCATTCCCTTTCTGCCTGTGTAGCCTTTACCTGCTGTGTGGCCAACTCACTGAACGTGCCATTCACAACTTTCTCAGCATCGCGGATGCTCCAGTATGAATCCAGTCGCAGCTCCAGCCGCTCAATGCGTTCTGCCAGAAGCTGCAGCTGGACACATTTCCTGCACATATAGTCGTCAGGGACACTAGACGTATCCGGGATTTCCCACATGTTGCAGGAGGAACAAACCACGGGGCCGATCTCAGCTGTCATGACCTACCCAAGACACTACAGACTTGCCACCTTCCTTGCTTCAAATAAAATACCACTGCAGACCGTTCTCCTTTTAAAGGAACTTACCCGGCCTTACCTCACTTGGAGTGAAGCTCGTCCTCAGCCTCTGCTTGCTGAAGCCTCTCAAGACAAAGCCTTCCTACTCTGTCTCCCTCTACTCCATCGCCCGCTACAACGTTGCCCGCTCCGTCAAACTGCTCTCTTTTAAATACTCCCGCTGTCTCACGGACTGACTTACATGCGTTTGCGCAGTCCTGTTCCAATCAACCACCGAGTAAAATGGCTCAATGAAGAGCAGTTGGATCCACTTCCTGATTCCCTCCCCAAAACCATTTTGAAACGCACGTTCATTACGTACATGTGTGATATCCTGTTAGAAACATAGAAAGCCTACAGCAAAATACAGGCCCTTTGGCCCACAAAGTTGTGTCAAACATGCCCTTACCTTATCTTTATCTTTCCCCTTACTGTTTTTTCACCTGGAACCTACCAGCCTTCTTCTTCCCACCCTCCCCCAACCCTCTTTATAGGGCCTCTGCCCCTTCCCCCTTCAGTCCTGACAAAGGGTTCCGGCCCGAAACGTCGACTCATGGTTTCCATGGATGCTGCCCGACCTGCTAAGTTCCTCCAGCATGTTGTGAATGTTGCTTTGACCCCAGCATCTGCAGATTATTTTGTGTTTAGCCTTACCTTAGAACTACATAGGCTTACCCATAGCCCTCTATTTTTCTAGGCTCCATGTATCCATCCAGGAGTCCCTTAAAAGACCCTATCATTTCCGCCTCCACCACCACCGTCGGCAGCCTATTCCACGCACTCACCACCCTCTGCATAAAAACTTACCCCTGACATCTCCCCTGTACCTACTTCCAAGCACCTTAAAACTGTGCCGTCTCATGCTAGCCATTCCAGCCCTGGGAAAAAGCCTCTGACTACCCACACAATCAATGCCTCTCAGCTTATACACCTCTATCCGGTCACATCTCATCCTTAGTCGCTCCACGGAGAAAAGGCTGAGTTCACTCAACCTATTCTCATAAGGCATGCTCCCCAATCCAGGCAACATCCTTGTAAATCTCCTCTGCACCCTTTCTATGGTTTCTACATCCTTCCTGTAGTGAGGCGACCAGAACTGAGCACAGTACTCCAAGTGGGGTCTGACCAAGGTCCTATATAGCTGCAACATTACCTTTCGGCTCTTAAACTCAATCCCATGGTTGACGAAGGCCAATGCACCACATGCCTTCTTAACCACAGAGTCAACCTGCGTAGCAGCTTTGAGTGAACTGTGGACTCGGACTCCAAAATCCCTCTGATCCTCCACACTGTCAAGAGTCTTGCCTTTAATGTTATATTCTGCCATCATATTTGACCTACCAAAATGAACCACCCCACACTTATCTGGGTTGAACTTCATCTACCACTTCTCAGCCCAGTTTTACATCCTATCAATATTTAGATTATGAGGACACGCAGTCCTCTTTTATTGTCATTTAGTAATGCATGCATTAAGAAAAGATACAATATTCCTCCAGTGTGATATCACAGAAACATAGGACAGACCAAGACTGGAAAACTGACAAAAACCACATAATTATAACCTATAGTTACAACAGTGCAACAATACTATAACTTGATACAGAACAGGCCATGAGCACGGTAAAAAAGTTCAAAGTCTCTCAAAAGTCCCACATCTCACGCAGACGGGAGAAGGAAGAAAACTCTCCCGCCATGCCCGACCACAGTCCGACTCTGAGTCGTCCGAAAACTTCGAGCTCTGATCAGCCCTCCGACACCGAGTACCAAGCACCATCTCTATCCGAATGCTTCGACCTCAGCCTCGGTCGTCAGCAGCAGTCAAAGCCGGGGATTTTGGGGCCTTCCCTCTGGAGATTCTCGATCGCACAGTAGCAGTGGCAGCGAACCGGGCATTTCAGAAATTTCTCCAGATGTTCCTCTGTGCTTCCCACGTCTGTCTTCATCAAATCAGAATTGTCCACGGCCCCTATTTAACAGATACGATATCATTTCACCGTACAGCTGTGCACGCTGCGTCGCACTGCCATCTTCTCCTCTTATCCCGCTGTAACCTCTGACAGCCCTCCACACTATCCACAACACCCCCAACCTTTGTGTCATCAGCAAACTTACTAACCCATCCCTCCACTTCCTCATCCAGGTCATTTATAAAAATCACGAAGAGTAGGGGTCCCAGAACAGATCCCTGAGGCACACCACTGGTCATCGACCTCCATGCAAAATATGACCCAACTACAACCACTCTTTGCCTTCTGTGGGCAAGCCAGTTCTGGATCCACAAGGCAATGTCCCCTTGGATCTCATGCCTCCTCACTTTCTCAGTAAGCCTTGCATGGAGTATCTTATCAAATGCCTTGCTGAAATCCATATACACTACATCTACTGCTCTTCCTTCATCAATGTGTTTAGTCACATCCTCAAGAAATTCAATCGGGCTCGTAAGGCATGATCTACCTTTGACAAAGCCGTGCTGATTATTCCTAATCATGTTATGCCTCTCCAAATGTTCATAAACCCTGCCTGTCAGGATCTTCTCCATTAATTTACCAACCACTGAAGTAAGAGTCACTGGTCAATAATTTCCTGGGCTATCCCTATTCCCTTTCTTGAAGAAGAGAACAACATCCGCAACCTCCAATCCTCTGGAACCTCTCCCATCCTCATTCATTGATGCAAAGATTATTGTTAGAGGCTCAGCAATCTCCTCCCTCACTTCCCACAGTAGCCTAGGATACATCCCGTCCAGTTGCGGTGACTTATCCAACTTGATGCTTTCAAAAGCTCCAGCACATCCTCTTCCTTAATATCTACATGCTCAAGCTTTTCAGTCCACTGCAAGTCATCCCTACAATCTCCAAGATCCTTTCCCGTAGTGAATACTGAAGCAAAGTATTCATTAAATACCTCTGCCATCTCCTCCAGTTCCAGACACACTTATCCACTATCATACTTGGTCCTATTCTCTCACGTCTTATCCTTTTGTGCTTCTCATACTTCTAGAATGCCTTGGGGTTTTCCTTAATCCTGCCCACCAAGGCCTTCTCATGGCCCCTTCTGCCTCTCCTAATTTCATTCTTAAGCTCCTTCCTGCCAGCCTTGTAATCTTCTGGATCTCTATCATTACCTAGTTTTTGAATCTTTCATAAGCTCTTCTTCTTGACTAGATTTACAACAGCCTTTGTACACCATGGTTCCTGTACCCTACCATCCTTTCCACGTCTCATTGGAACATATCTACGCAGAACCCCATGCAAATATCCTGTGAACATTTGCCACATTTCTGTTGAAGGCCTCCTGTTGAAGCTGGTCCAAGTTGACCAGGCAAACACTCAACCCTCTGTTCTACATACAAAGTGATTTTATCCCTGCGCAGTGCAAAGCCTCAAATATTTTCCTGGGTGGGTACAGCACAGGTTTGGTCCCAAAGGTTCATCTGTTGCAGAGTAGATCTGACTCAGTCAGTGATGGCTTTGGACAGGATTCTATAATGGACATTCAACAGCAAAATAGGTCTCCAATTACTACTGCCCTCCCTCGACCCCTTCTCCTTATTGAAGAAGATGAGTATGTCCTTCCTTATAGAGTTTGTCATGGTTGAAGCATAGCCTTGTACAATGTCAGCAGGCCCATGCTAATCCAATCCCAGAGGTGAATACAACCTGGCTGGTAAGCCCACCATTTCTGGGAGATTTATTCATTCCAAGAAAACGGATGGAGCCAGTCAACTCCTCCAGGCTCTCCCGCTTGCTGTTGTACGTCATCCATGAAAGGGGACAAGAATTTCTGGGAGGATGTGCTGTCTGTGGCCTTTTTGTAATACAGAACAGCATAGAAAGATCTGCATGTCCTCAATACGTCTAAGCCTTCCTCTTCCTTAACGCTGTGGATCACAGAGCTCTGTCTGTGAGCTCTTTTAAACGAAGAAGCCTGAGCATGTCTCATCCTGTTCTAGAAGGACATCTGAAGATCTTACGGAGCTCTGAGGGAAAGAACGGAACTCGTAACATCTTGGAGTTCTCCTCTCACATCCACCCCACCTGCATGGGGAGTTGAGAAAGTCACAATTCCCTCTGCTGCCTTCCTGTTTTACAAGTGGTTCCTGAAGTTCTCCTTGGTTGCTTCCCACCCAGTGAATTGGACAGTCAAAGAGGGACTTCCCAGTTCTCCAACCTCTGAGATCCTTCTTTAGCTGCTAGATGTTGTCAGGAGCAGGCAGCTTGATATTCAACTTCTACATCAGACTGCAGTACTTCGAGAAGAACATAGAGCGATGTTGGTGGATCTGATGGTGATTGCCATCAACACCATGAGTAAGCCTCTGCTCATCCTGCAGGGATGCTGAAAATGCATCACACAAGGAGGAAAATGGACAGGTCCTTCACCTAGACTGAAAGAGGGCAGATAACCAGGGTAAGGAGGTGAGGGGCGAGTCGCCGGGCAGGAGCTGCCAAGGTGGACTCAGGTGAAGAAGAATTGACAGATACAGGCACGGCGAGACAGGAAAGCTTTAGAAGCAGGGAGGTGAAAGGTGGAGGCTGCAGATGATGAAATCTAATAGAAAAACAAGATGGACTGTGAAACCAGATAAAGAGGCCAGCTTGGCAGATAGGAATGGGGAAGAACAGAGGAGAACCAGTGGGGTAATATGCAGGTGATGGAGAATGCAGGAGGGGAGACCCAGTGGGGGAATGTGAGGGTGAAGATCAATGCAGGAGGGGAGACCCCGTGGGGAATGTGAGGGTGAAGATCAATGCAGGAGGGGAGACCCCATGGGGAATGTGAAGATGATGGGGAATTCAGAAGAGACCCAGTGGGAGAATGTGAGAGTGAAGATCAATGCAGGAGGGGAGACCCTGTGGGGAATGTGAGGGTGATGGGGAATGCAGGGAGGGGAGACCCAGTGGGAGAATGTGAGGGTGAAGATCAATGCAGGAGCGGAGACCCAGTGAGGGAATGTGAAGATGAAGATCAATCAGGAGGGGAGACCCAGTGGGGAATGTGTGGGTGTTGGGGAATTCAGGAGGAGAGACCCAGTGAGGGAATGTGAAGGTGAAGATTAATGCAGGAGGGGAGACCCAGTGGGGAATGTGAAGGTGATGGGGAATGCAGGAGTGGAGACTCCGTGGGGAATGTGAAGATGAAGATCAATCAGGAGGGGAGACCCAGTGGGGAATGTGAAGGTGATGGGGAATGCAGGAGGGGAGACCCCGTGGGGAATGTGAAGATGATGGGGAATTCAGAAGAGACCCAGTGGGAGAATGTGAGAGTGAAGATCAATGCAGGAGGGGAGACCCCGTGGGGAATGTGAGGGTGATGGGGAATGCAGGGAGGGGAGACCCAGTGGGAGAATGTGAGGGTGAAGATCAATGCAGGAGCGGAGACCCAGTGAGGGAATGTGAAGATGAAGATCAATCAGGAGGGGAGACCCAGTGGGGAATGTGTGGGTGTTGGGGAATTCAGGAGGAGAGACCCAGTGAGGGAATGTGAAGGTGAAGATTAATGCAGGAGGGGAGACCCAGTGGGGAATGTGAAGGTGATGGGGAATGCAGGAGTGGAGACTCCGTGGGGAATGTGAAGATGAAGATCAATCAGGAGGGGAGACCCAGTGGGGAATGTGAAGGTGATGGGGAATGCAGGAGGGGAGACTCCGTGGGGAATGTGAGGGTGATGGGGAATGCAGGGGGGGAGACCCAGTGGGAGAATGTGAGGGTGAAGATCAATGCAGGAGCGGAGACCCAGTGAGGGAATGTGAAGATGAAGATCAATCAGGAGGGGAGACCCAGTGGGGAATGTGTGGGTGTTGGAGAATTCAGGAGGAGAGACCCAGTGGGGGAATGTGAAGGTGAAGATTAATGCAGGAGGGGAGACCCAGTGGGGGAATGTGAAGGTGAAGATCAATGCAGGAGGGAAGACCCAGTGGGGAATGTGAGGGTGATGGGGAATGCAGAAGGGGTGACCCAGTGGGGAATTTGAAGGTGATGGGGAATTCAGGATGAGAAAGAAACCAGGTCACAGGGTACGGGAATTCATTTGTTTTATGTTATACAATTTTATAGTTTTTCCATTGAACTCGTTTTGTGTGAAGGAAATGCTACAACAGGAATCCTGTTGAGTAGTGGTGAGATTGTAAACTTCACCACCAGTTACTGCAACCTTTGGCATTCCCAATATTAAGGTAACTGATTATTAGAGTTTTATTTGCCTTGGCCTGGGTCAAGATCTGGTCTGTGCATTGGAGATTAAGTTTTGACCGGAGATTCAATAGGATGCTTGTTGTTTAATGTCAGTTCAGGGATTATAATTCTCGCATTACCTTCTTGCCTTTTAGGTCTTCCTGCCTTGTTACTGCAGGCTTCTGAATCTGAGAACTGCGTTGAATAGGGAGGCAGAGGAATCTGCTGCTTCTTGGCTGTGATTCGTGGCTCTGCCTCTGTGTGTGTGTGTGTGTGTGTGTGTGTGTTTGAGATAGAGAGATAGAGATAGTGAGAGAGAGAGTGAGAGAGTGTGTGAGAGAGAGAGAGTGAGAGAGTGTGTGTGAGAGAGAGAAGACAGACAGAGAGACTGACCGTAGAGTTGGATGAAAGGCAGAAGGGGAGGAGCCAGGCACGAACTCAGAGAGAGAGAGAGAGAGAGAGCACGCGCAAGAGGGGGAGAGAGAGAGACAGAGACAGAGAGAGAGAAAGAGAGAGGGGGAGAGAGAGAGTGAGACAGAGAGAGTGAGAGAGAGGGGAGAGAGAGTGAGAGAGAAAGAGAGAGAGAGTGAGAGTGAGTGAGAGAGAGAGAGACAGACAGAGATAGAAAGAAAGAGAGAGAATGTGTGCGTGTGTGAAAGAGAGAGAGAGGCAGAGACAGAGACAGACAGAGAGAGAGAGAGGGAGAGAGAGTGAGAGTATGTGTGTGTGTGTGTGTGTGTGTGAGAGAGAGAGAGTGAGTGAGAGAGAGAGAGAGAGGAGAGAGAGAGAGGGGGAGAGAGAGAGAGTGTGTGTGTGAGAGAGTGACTGAGAGAGAGAGAGAGAGAGAGAGGAGAGAGAGAGGGGAGAGAGAGAGAGAGAGAGAGAGCACGCTGAGGCATGTGATGGGCACTTGTTGGGAAACACATTGCAGCACAGCACCCATCTGCAGGACAGACACTCAAAAGCTTGGTTGTAAACTCATCCACTTAGTTAGTCGGGTCATCTGACCTACTCGCCCGATGCTGGCTTGAAGTCCCTGCTGAAACATTGGACAGCTCAAGAGGCACTGATGCAGACTAACAGGTTGGTTCTCAGACAGCACCTAACTCCAAACTGCGCTGGTCGGAGCAAAGGTCTGCCTGCTGGAAGCAGGGCTGCAATATCGCTCTGGGGTGTGTGTGTCTGTGTGTGTGTGTGTCTCTGTATGTGTGTGTCTCTCTGTGTGTGTGTCTCTGTGTGTGTCTCTGTATGTGTGTGTGTGTGTGTGTGTGTATACATGTCTGTGTTTGTGTGTGTTCGTGTGTGTTTGTGTGTGTGTGTGTGTGTGTGTGTATACATGTCTGTGTTTGTGTGTGTTCGTGTGTGTTTGAGTGTGTGTGTATTTGTGTATGTGTCTGTGTTTGTGTGTGTGTGTATGTGTGTTTGTGTGTGTGTGTCTGTGTGTGTATGTGTCTGTGTTTGTGTGTGTTTGTGTGTCTCTGTGTGTGTATGAGTGTGTGTTTGTGTGTGCTTATGTGTCTGTGTATGTGTATGTGTCTGTGTTTGTGTGTGTGTGTATGTGTCTGTGTTTGTGTGTCTATATGTGTCTGTGTTTGTGTGTGTCTGTTTTTGTGTGCGTGTGGGTGTGTTTTTGTGCTTGTATGTGTCTGTTTGTGTATATGCCATACTAGATTTAGTATTAGGTAATGAACCAGGTCAGGTCACAGATCTCTGAGTGGGTGAGCGTCTGGGGGACAGTGACCACCGCTCCCTGGCCTTTAACATTATCATGGAAAAGGATAGAATCAGAGAGGACAGAAAAATTTTTAATTGAGGAAGAGCAAATTATGAAGCTATAAGGCTAGAACTTGTGGGTGTGAATTGGGATGATGATTTTTTAGGGAAGTGTACTATGGACATGTGGTCGATGTTTAGAGATCTCTTGCAGGATGTTAGCGATAAATTTGCCCTGGTGAGGAAGATAAAGAATGGTAGGGTGAAGGAACCATGGGTGACAAGTGAGGTGGAAAATCTAGTCAGGTGGAAGAAGGCAGCATACACAAGGTTTAGGAAGCAAGGATCAGATGGGTCTATTGAGGAATATAGGGTAGCAAGAAAGGAGCTTAAGAAGGGGTTGAGGAGAGCAAGAAGGGGGCATGAGAAGGCCTTGACGAGTAGGGTAAAGGAAAACCCCAGGGCATTCTTCAATTATGTGAAGAACAAAATGATGACAGGAGTGAAGATAGAACTAATTAGAGATAAAAGTGGGAAGATGTGCCTGGAGGCTGTGGAAGTGAGTGAGGTCCTCAATGAGTACTTCCTTCGGTATTCACCAATGAGAGGGAACTTGATGACGGTGAGGACAATACGAGTGAGATTGATGTTCTGGAGCATGTTGATATTAAGGGAGAGGAGGTGTTGGAGTTGTTAAAATACATTAGGATGGATAAGTCCCCGTGGCCTGACAGAATATTTCCCAGGCTGCTCCACGAGATGAGGGAAGAGATTGCTGTGCCTCTGGCTAGGATCTTTACGTCTTCGTTGTCCACGGGAATGGTACCGGAGGATTGGAGGGAGGTGAATGTTGTCCCTTTGTTCAAAAAAGGTAGTAGGGATAGTCTGGGTAATTGTAGACCAGTGAGCCTTATGCCTGTGGTGGGAAAGCTGTTGGAAAAGATTCTTAGAGATAGGATCTATGGGCATTTAGAGAATCATGGTCTGATCAGGGACAGTCAGCATGGCTTTGTGAAGGGCAGATCGTATCTAACAAGCCTGATAGAGTTCTTTGAGGAGGTGACCAGGCATATAGATGAGGGTAGTGCAGTGGATGTGATCTATATGGATTTTAGTAAGGCGTTTGACAAGGTTCCACACAGTAGGCTTATTCAGAAAGTCAGAAGGCATGGGATCCAGGGATGTTTGGCCAGGTGGATTCAGAATTGGCTTGCCTGCCGAAGGCAGAGGGTCATGGTGGAGGGAGTACATTCAGATTGGAGGGTTGTGACTGGTGGTGTCCCACAAGGATCTGTTCTGGGACCTCTACTTTTCGTGATTTTTATTAATGACTTGGATGTGGGGGTAGAAGGGTGAGTTGGCAAGTTTGCAGACGACACAAAGGTTGGTGGTGTTGTGGATAGTGTAGAGGATTGTCGAAGATTGCAGAGAGACATTGATAGGATGCAGAAGTGGGCTGAGAAGTGGCAGATGGAGTTCAACCCGGAGAAGTGTGAGGTGGTACACTTTGGAAGGACAGACTCCAAGGCAGAGTACAAAGTAAATGGCAGGATACTTGGTAGTGAGGAGGAGCAGAGGGATCTGGGGGTACGTGTCCACAGAATCCTGAAAGTTGCCTCATAGGTGGATAGGGTAGTTAAGAAAGCTTATGGGGTGTTAGCTTTCACAAGTCGAGGGGTAGAGTTTAAGAGTCGCGATGTAATGATGCAGCTCTATAAAACTCGGTTCGGCCACACTTGGAGTACTGTGTCCAGTTCTGGTCACCTCACTATAGGAAGGATGTGGAAGCATTGGAAAGGGTACAGGGGAAATTTACCAGGATGCTGCCTGGTTTAGAGAGTGTGCATTATGATCAGAGATTAAGGGAGAGACATTGATAGGATGCAGAAGTGGGCTTTACTCTTTGGAGAGAAGGAGGATGAGAGGAGACATGATAGAGGTGTACAAGATAATAAGAGGTATAGATAGAGTGGATAGCCAGCGCCTCTTCCCCAGGGCACCACTGCTCAATACAAGAGGACATGGTTTTAAGGTAAGGGGTGAGAAGTTCAACGGGGATATTAGAGGAAGGTTTTTTACTCAGAGAGTGGTTGGTGTGTGGAATGCACTGCCTGAGTCAGTGGTGGAGGCAGATACACTCGCGAAGTCTAAGAGACTACTAGATGGGTATATGGAGGAATTTAAGGTGGGGGGTTATATGGGAGGCAGGGTTTAAGGGTTGGCACAACATTGTGGGCCGAAGGGCCTGTTACTGTGCTGTACTATTCTATGTTTTATGTTCTATGTATATACGTGTGTGTGTGTCTGTGTGTGTGTGTGTGCACCCCCTCTTCCCATCATCACACCTACTCTGTGTGTGAGAGAGAATGACTTTAACAGCAATTAAATTATAGACAGTGCTCATTAAGTGAACAGTTCCAGCATTGCTAGAAATTGAGTTGGTTGCACAGGAGGTCTTGGGTTCTGGCTCTTGAGTGGAAATTAGATCTCCACATGTTCGGCTGCTGTGAATTTCTAGAATGAGAGGAGGGACATCCTGTCCCAGGACTGATCTTTAGTTCCCTCGCTTCTCCCCGCACAACATCAGCAAAGCAAACTACCTCCATGTCTGGCTCCCTTCTGTCTCTAGGATCTGGCATGAGCACATTGCTACAGGAATGTGGTGGCGTGTTTAGATTACAGGCTGAGACTTTGATTCTGCAGAGAAAGAGAATTCAAATCTAGACTGTTTCATAATTTGTAATCAGTTTTCAAAATATCTGCAATGGAATGTGAGAATTAATCAAGGTGACCATGCACACATCAAGTCTGCTTTACGCCTCCTTGACTCCTTCAATGTGGCCGTCCCTATCACAACCACATGAGGATGGAAGGGAAGAGCGTGATACCACCATCACAGGGAATGCTGTGTTTGCTGTGACATCTGTGTCTCAAAGAGACTTAACTAGTTGTTTTGTGCTTCCTACAGCATGACAGTGCACTTCATAGACAGTGTCTTAGCTGTAAAACATCTTGGATGTTGTGTTTGTGAGTGATGTTGTACAAATTCGAGTTACTGCATGGAACTTAATCATGGCAGTCAAAAATCATTTACCATTTTATTGACTTATTAAGACGGACTATAATATATCATATTGTATTTTTATTATTTCTCAGCTCAGGCTGGAAAAACCTGAGGTATGGGCATAGCCAAACACACTCGTTTCTCAATCGCTAGGAACTTTCAGACTAGCGTGATGTTTAGTATTGTGGCTTTCTGCAGATTTACATAGATATTACTGTGTCAGCCTAATTGTTTAATGCTATTGTGTGGTGATTTTGGGATGACACCAGTTGTAGATATTACTATCAGGATAATGTATACCTTGTTCATGTTCCATAGTCTTTCAATTTCCTCTCTTAATTCAGCATATTTCTGGTGTTTTTCACATTGATTTCTGTAAGTTATGTGTGCTTGGAATGGCTGCATCTATTGAATAAGTTGTTCTTGCTTGTTTATCCTGTAATATCGTATCCAGACAGTTATTATGCATTGTCCTAGCTACCTTCTTCATCTTATTATTATCATAATGACATACTCGATTCGTAAATGACTCCTGTTTTTCAGTTTTTCTAAATGTTTTTCAAGTACTTTCACAGCACGATGGTAGGGGGTTGGTGGATAAAATCAGCAAAAAGGTGCCATCATAATGGTGATGCACTATTGAAGTTACCACAGTTAGGAGTTAAAATCCCACCTAAGTAGCTCTGCAGTTTGAATTATATGTTAATTTAAAATCTATGCTTTTAAAGATTAAGGAACCCATTTTGTCATAAAATATATCTGCTTCTCAGGTTCCATCTATAACTGTGTCATTCCTCACTGAGTATTGTCACTGAATGCAATTTCTCCTATCAGATATGATCTTGAACATCTCCAATCAATTCCAGTAAACTGCACTCTAAAGAAAACAACACCAGCTCCTCTTGCTTGAAATTCTTGACTTGGCTTCCTCCAGCCAAATCCGCTGGAGACTAAATTGTGCTTGGTGATCCTCAGGTCTGTTACTGCTGTGTCTGGTACGCGCCCCTCTCTCTCCACCTTTGCCTGATGCTGGGCCATAGTGGCTTTTCTCAGTGGTGGACTTTACATTAGTCCAAGATCAGTTTATTGGTCTCATTTTTCAAAAATATGACAAATTGACATGAATATTTCAGTACCTTTAAACTTCCTTCTATCTCAGCTCGATGTTGGTTTAGTTGAATTTTACATCAGTTTCTTTCTGATTAGGGGTGATGTGGTGCTTTTCTCACGCCTGAGTGCAGCTATATAGTAAATGTAGATTTACACACTTCACAAATTCCACTTTTCATCCAGTCAGTATTTCTCATTTTTTAATATATTTTCTTTACAACACTGAGTCTGCGTCAGCTCTCAGAAAAACCCATAAGACATAGGAGCAGAATCAGGCCTCTCACCCCATTGAGTTTGCTCCTCGCAACTCCATTCTCCTGTCTTCTCTCTGGAACCTTTGATTAACCAAGAACCTATCAACCCTTTCATTCCTGGAATCATTCTCATGAACCTCCTCTGGACCCTCTCCAATGTCAGGGGCCCCAAACTGCTCACCACAATGCTGGAGGAACTGAACAGTTCAGGCAGCATCAATGGAAATGAATAAACTCTCGACATTTCAGACTGAGACACTTCTCCAGGATTGAGAAGGAAGGGGGAAGATGTCAGACTAAAAAGGTAGATGGGAAGGGAAGGTGGGCAGCTGAAAGGTGATAGGTGAAGCCAGCTGAGTGGCAAAGGTCAAGGGCTGGAGAAGAAGGAATTTAGTAGGATAGGAGGGTGGATCATAGGAGAATGGGATCCAGGGGGAAATGATAGGCAGGTGAGAAGAGCTAAGAGGCCAGAGTGGGGTAGAAGAGAGGAGGAGAGGGAAAAATTTCTTACCAGAAGGAGAAATTGATATTCATGCCATCAGATTGGAGGCTACCAGGACGGAATATAAAGTGTTGCTTCTCCACCCAGAGGGTAGCCTCATTGTGGCACAAGAGGAGGCCATGGACTGACAGGCTGGAATAGGAATGGGAATTGGACTTAACATGATTGGTCACCGGGAAACCTGCTTGTGGCAGATGGAACGGAGGTGCTCAACGAAGCGATCCTCCAATTTACGATGGGTCTCACCAACGTAGAGGAGGCCGGATCTGGAGCACCGGTCATGGTAGACAACCCCAGCAGATTTGCAGGTGAGGTGTTGCCTCGCCTGGAAGGACTGTCTGGGGTGAGGGAGGAGGTGTATGGGCAGGTGTAGCATCCAGGCTGCTTGCAGGAATAAGTGCAGGAGGGGGATTAATGGGGAGGGACTAATGGACAAGAAGATCACAGAGGGAGCAATCCCTGCAGAAAGCAGAGAGGGATGGGGAGGTAAAGATATGTTTAGTGATGGAGATGGTGGAAGTTGCGGAAAATGCATGCGGAGGCCCATGGGGTGGTAGATAAGGACAAGAGGGACTCTATCAGATGTACAGAACATGGGAGAGATGTGGGTGAGGGCAGCATCAATAGTGGAGGGAGAGAAATTCCATTCCTTAAAAAAGGAGGACATCTCTGATGTCCTGGAGTGGAAAGCTGTGTCCTGGGAACAGATGCAGTGAAGGTGAAGGAACTGAGAAAAGGAAATAGCATCTTCACAGAAGATAGGGTGGGATGAGTAATAGTCAAGATAACTGTGGGAATCAGTAGGTTTATAAAAAGATGTTGCTTGACAGTTTGTCTCCAGAGATGGAGACAGAGATCAAGAAAGGGGAGAGAGGTGTCAGAGAGGGACAAAGTGAATTTAAGGGGATAGTGGAATTTAGAGGCAAAGTTGATGGGATTGAGGAGCTCAGCACGGGTGCGTGAAGCAGCACCAATGCAGTCATCAATGCAGTGGAGGAAGAGGTGGGGAGTATTACTGGGGAGGACTTCGAACATGGACTGTTTTACATAGTCAATGAAGAGGCTGGCATAGCTAGAGCTCATATGGGTGCCCATGGGCATCCCTCCAGTTTGGAGAAAGTGGGAGGATCCAAAGAAATAATTGTTGAGGCTGAAGACCAGTTCTGCCAAACGGAGGAGGGTGGTGGTGGAGGGCAGTTGGTGGTTCCTTTGTCAAGAAAAAAGCGGAGAGCTTTGAGGCTTTCTTGATGGGGATAGAAGGGTATAGGGACTGAACATCCATTTTGAAGATGAGGTGGTCAGGGCCAGGGAATTGAAAGTTAGTGAGGAGATCGAGAGCATGAGAGGTGTCGTGGATGTAGGTGGGAAGGGACTGAACTGAGGGGGATAGAATGGAATCGAGGTATGAGGACATGAGTTCAGTGGGGCAGGAGCAGGTAGAGACAATAGGCCTACCCAGACAGTCTGGTTTATGGATCCTGGATGGGAGGTACAGGGTAAGGAAACTATTTTTGGTGACAGTGGATGGGAGTTCTCCAGAGTTGATGAGGTCAATAATGGTGTTGGAGACAGTTTTCTGATTGTCCGGAGTGCGACCCTCTTCAAGGGGTAGGAATGAAGAGTTGACTCAAGTGTGGTCTGACCAGTGCCTTATAACGTCTCAGCATCGCATCCCTGCTCTTATAGTCTAGTTCTCTTGAAATGAGTGCTGACGTTGCATTTGCCTTCCTTGCCACCGACTCAACCTACAAGTTATCCTTTTGGGAATCCTTCACAAGGACTCCCAAGTCCCTTTGCATCTCTGATTTTTGAATTTTCTCCCCATTTAGAAAATAGTCTAAGCCTTTTTTCCTTCTACCAAAGTGCATAACCATACACTTCCCTACACTATATTCCAACGGCCACTTCTTTGCCCATTCTTCCAATCTGTCCAAGTCCTTCTGCAGACTCCCTGCTTCCTCAACACTACCTGCTCTCCACCTACCCTTGTATTGTCTGTAAACCTAACCACAAAGCCATCAGTTCCATCATTCATATTATTGACATATATCATTAAAAAATGTGGTCCCAATACCAACATCTGCAGAACACCACTTGTCACCGGCAGTCAACTAGAACAGGCCTGCTTTATTAGGACTGTTAGCCTCCTGCTAATTAGCCAATCTTCTATTTACTACAGTATCTTTCCTGTAATACTATGGGCTCCTATCTTGGTAAGCTGCCTCAAATGCAGCACCTTGTCAAAGGCCTTCTGAAAATCTAAGTAAACAACATCCACTGACTCTCCTTCCCTTCTTAAAGAGTGGAGTGATATTTGCAAATTTCCAGTCCTCCGGACCTTTTACCATGCAATTATTGGTATTGGGACCACTTTTTTAACACGCAGTTTATTCTCAAAGACTTTATCTGCCGCTTGTTATTGAGATGAGCATGCTACAGACCAGCAACAGCATACATCTAATCACATCTGACGCATTTCAGTTCTTCAGAAGGGGATGGATCATAAACTTGCAAAGTTCCCTGTCACTTTTTATTGTGGAGGATTGGATTTTCTCTAAGAACATCCCCACTGACACATCAGAACTGCTCAAACCTTTCCCTGCAGGTCCCATATTGGCCTCCTCAACCTCCTCAGAACTGGAGTGGTTGAAAACCAGCTTCAATCCCAGGAGGCTGCTTAATAGTGGAAAAAGAAGTCAAAAATGAAGAAGAACATGAGGGTGAGGTTAGGATGACTTGGCAGATGAATGTGCAGCTGAAAAATGGGTGCAGGGGCACCGGGTTCAGATTTCTGGATCATTGGAGTCTCTTCTGGGGAAGGTATGACCTATACGAAAGGGGTGGGTTACACCTGAACCCGCAGGGACCAACATCCTTGTGGACAGGTTTGCTGTTGGGGAGGGTTTAATGAATTTGACAGGAGGAGTGGAACTGGAGTAATAGGGCTGAGGGTGGGGTAATGGGTTTATAAGCAGAAGCAGTGTGTAGTAAGATTGTCAGAAATGACAGGCAGATGATAGAACAACATTGCAGTCAGTGGGGCATGTTTCAGTGTTAAAGTGGAACACAATCAGAAAAGGCGACCGATACAGGACTGAAGGTGTTATATTTGAATGCATAGAGTGGTATAAGGGAGATGAAGTCGCGTAGTTAGAGGTTGACAGGTGTTACGTTGTGGGCATCACTGAAATGTGGCTGAAAGAAGATGATAGCTGTAAGCTTAACATCCAAGCATACACATTGTATTGAAAGGACAGGCAGGAAGGCAGAGGGGGTGGGGTGGCTCTGTTGATAAAAAATGAAATCAAATCAATAGAAAGAGGTGACATAGGTTCGGAAAATGTAGAATCCTTGTGTTAAGAAACTGCAAGAGTAAAGACATCCTGATGGGAGTTATATACAGTAGCCAGGATATGTGCTCCAAATTGCAATGGGACATAGAAGAAGCATGTCAAAAATGTTATGATAATCATTTATTATGATAGTCATTGGGGATTTCAATATTCAGGTAAATTGAGAAAATCAGATGGTGTTGGATTCCATGAGAGACTTTGTAGAATGCCTTGGAGATGGCTTTTTAGAGCAGCTTGAGGTTGAGCCCACCGGGGATCAGTTATTCTGGATTGGCTGTTGTGTAATAAGCCACATTTGATAAATGAGCTTAAGGTAAAGAAAGCCTTAGGAGATAGTGATCATAATATAACCATATAACAATTACAGCATGGAAACAGGCCATCTCGGCCCTTCTAGTCCATGCCGAACTCTTGCTCTCACCTAGTCCCACCGACCTGCACTCAGCCCATAACCCTCCATTCCTTTCCTGTCCATATATCTATCCAATTTAACTTTAAACGCCAACATCAAACCTGCCTCAACCACTTCTGCTGGAAGCTCGTTCCACACAGCTACCACTCTCTGAGTAAAGGAGTTCCCCCTCATGTTACCCCTAAACTTTTTTCCTTTAACTCTCAACTCACGTCCTCTTGTTTGAATCTCCCCCAATCTCAATGATAGAATTCTCTCTGCAATTTGAGAGGGAGAAGCTAAAGTTAGATATATCAGTATTACAGTGGAGTAAAGGGAATTACAGAGGCACGAGAGAGGATCTCGCCAACATTCATTGGTAGGGGACACTAGCAAGAATAATGGCAGGGCAGCAATGGCTGGAGTTTCTGGAAGCAATTCAAAAGATGTAGGAAAGATGCATCGCAAAGAGGAAGTATTTTAAAGGTAGTATGTTGCAACTGTGGCTGACAAGGGAAATCAAAGTTAATGTAAAAATGACAGAGAGGGCATATGACAGAGCAAAAATTGTTGGGAAGTTAGAGGATTTGGGAAATTTTTTAAAACCAACAGAAGGCAACTAAAAAAGCCATGAGAGAAAAGATGAAATATGAAGATAAGCTAGCCAATAATATCACAGAAGATACCAAAAGTTTTTTCAGATATAGAAAGAGAAAAAGAGATTCATAAGTAGATATTGGACCACTGGAGAGGTAGTTATAGTGGACAAGGAAATGGCGGATGAACTGAGTAGATATTTTGTATCAGTCTTCACAATGGAAAGCACTAGCAGGATATCAGAAGTTTGAGAGTGTCAAGAGGCAGAAGTGAGCGCAGTTGCTATTACTCGGAAAAAGGTGCTTGTGAAACTGAAAGTAGGTGAGTCACCTGGACCAGAGTGAGTTTACATCAAGGTTCTGAAAGAGATAGCTGAATAGATGGTAGAAGAATTAGTAACAATCTTTCAAGAACCAATAGATTCTGGCATGGTTCATGAGGACTTCAAAATGCAAATGTCACTCAAATCTTCAAGAAGGAAGGAGGCAGAAGGCAGGAAATTATATGCCAGTTAGCCCAGCTTCAGTGGTTGGGAAGATGTTGAAATCAGTTATTAAGGATGTGGCTTCAGGGTACTTGGAGGCACATGATAAAACATTCCATAGTCATCAAGGTTTCCTCAAGGGAAAATCTTGCCAGACAAATCAGTTGGAATTCTTTGAGGAAATAACAAACAGGATAGACAAAGAAGAATCAGTGGATGTTGTTTACTTTGATTTTCAGAAGGCCTTTGACAAGGTCCTGCACATGAGGCTGCTTAACAAGATAAGAACCCATGATATTACAGGAAAGTTACAAGCATGGATAGAGCATCGACTGATTGGCAGGAGGTAAAGAGAGGGAGATTCACTGTATGAGTGCTCAACTTGATTCTGCATATCACCTCAATTTGATTCATTGTATCAGCTTGACTGGATTCAGTATATCAGCTCAACTTCAGTGTATCAGATCTCAACTTAATTCACAGTCTCAAAGCTCCACTGGATTCAGTGCATCAGCTCAACCTGATACACTCTTTAGGATTAAGCTTTATTCAGTCTATCAGCACAACATCATTCACTGTATCAGAATTGATCTTGGTTCAGTGTATCAGCTCAATTTGATCCTCTGTATCAGAGCTCAATTTGCTTCACTGTATCTGAGCTCAATAGATTCACTCTATCAGAACTCAACTTGATTCAGTGAGTGAGAGCTCATCTTGATTCACTGTATCAGAACTCAACGTGATTTGTGCTTCAGGTCAGATCGATTAACTGTATCAGAGGCCAACTTGATCAGAGTATCAGCACAACTTGGTTCACAGTATCAACTCAGCTACGTTCAGTTTATCAGCTCAATTTGATTCATTGTATCAGCAGAACTTGATTCACAATATCAGAGCTCACCTTGATTCAGTACATCAGCTCAACTTGGTTCAATGTATCAGAATTCAACTGGATTCTGTTTACCTGCTCAACTTGATTAAGTGTATCAGCTGAAATGGATTCAGTGTATCAGAGCTCAATTTGATTTCATGTGTCAGCTCCAGCTGATTCAGTGAATCAGCTCCACTTGATTCTGTGTTTCAGGTCAGCTTGCTTAACTTTTGCAGAGCACAACATGATTCAGAGTATCAGAGCTCAATCTGATTCACTGTATCAGAGTTCAACTGGATTCAGTGTATCAGCAGGACTGGATTCAGTGTATCAGAGCTAAACTTGATTTACAGTATTAGAGCACAAGATAACTCGGTATATCCAGGCTCAGATTGATTCAGTGCAGCAGCTCAAATGCATTCAGTGCATCATCTCAATCTGATTCACTGTATCAGAGCTCAGCTGGATTCAGTGTATAAGAAATGAACTGGATTCCATTTATCTGCTCAACTTGATTCAGTGTACCGCTCAATTTGATTCACTGTACTACTACTCAACTTGATTCAGTGAACAGTATATTTAGTGTATTGGCTCAACTTGATGCATTCTCTCGGAGCTCAACTTGATCCACTGTATCAGATCTCAGCTGTATTCTGTCTGTCAGAGCTCAACTGGATTCCATGTATCAGCTAAACATGATTCAGTGTATCAGCAACAACTTGATTCAATGTATCAGCTCACCTTAGTTCAGTCTGTCAGCTCACCTTGATTTACTGAATCAAAGCACACTGGATTCAGTGAATCTGCTCAACATTTTGCACTGTATCAACTAAACTGGATTCAGTGTTTCAGCACAACTTCACTCACTGTATCAGAGTTTATCTTGGCTCGGTGGTTCACCTCAGCTTGATTCACTGTATTAGAGCTGAGTTTGATTCACAGCTCAACCGGATTCAGTGATCCAGTTCAACTTTATTCAGTGTAGCAACTCAATTTGCTTCAGTGTACATCTCAACTTTATTCAGTGTCTCAGCTCAATGATTCACTGTATCAGAGCTCAACTAGATTCAGTGTATCATCTCAACTTAATTCACTGTTTGAGCTCAACTTGTTACAGTGTATCAGGTCAACTTGAGTAAATGTATCAAGTCAACTTGATTCACTGTAACACACCCAAAATGCTGGTGAATGCAGCAGGCCAGACAGCATCCATAGGAAGAAGCAGTCGACGTTTCAGGCTGAGACCCTTTGTCAGGACTAACTGAAAGAAGAGATAGTAAGAAATTTGAAAGTGGGAGGGGGAGGGGGAGGGGGAAATCTGAAATGATAGGAGAAGACAAGAGGGGAAAGGATAGAGCTAAGAGCTGGAAAGTTGATTGGCAAAAGGGATACAAGGCTGGAGGAGGGAGAGGATCATGGGATGGGAGGCCGAGGGAGAAAGAAAGTGAGAGGGGAGCCCAGAGGAAGATGGAGAGCAGGCAAGGAGTAATTGTGAGAGGGACAGAGAGAGAATAAAAGGGGGAAATAAATAAATAAATAAATAAGGGATAGGGTAAGAATGGGAGGAGGGGTATTAACGGAAGTTAGAGTAGTCGATATTCATGCCATCAGGTTGAAGGCTACCCAGACGGAATATAAGGTGTTGTTCCTCCAACCTGAGTGTGGCTTCATCTTGACAGTAGAGGAGGCCGTGGATAGACATATCAGAATGGGAATGGGGTGTGGCCACTGGGAGATCCTGCTTTCTTTGGCAGACAGAGCGTAGGTGTTCAGTGAAACTGTCTCCCAGTCTGCATCGGGTCTCACCAATATATAGAAGGCCGCATCGGGAGCACCGGACGCAGTATATCACCCCAGCCGACTCACAGGTGAAGTGTCGCCTCACCTGGAAGGACTGCTTGGGGCCCTGAATGGTGGTAAGGGAGGAAGTGTAAGGGCAGGTGTAGCACCTGGCCCGCTGCGTTCCACCAGCATTTTGTGTGTGTTGCTTGAATTTCCAGCATCTGCAGATTTCCTCGTGTTTGTGTTGATTCAGTGTATCAGCTCAAGTTGATTGTCTGTATCAGAGCTGAACCTGTTTCACTGTATCCATTCAGCTTGGTCCTGTGTGCTCTGGATTGTCTCATACACGATCCATCTTTCATTTCTGTAATTGCTCCCTGGTCTTGATGATTATGTTCTCCATGGCTAATGGGTTATTTTCATTTTGCTTGGTCTTTTCTCCTCACACCATGGGAAGAAACACTTCCTGAGCTTGTGGATGTGATCTAAACATATTTCCCCATGGAATCATTACTCCCTTTGGAAGTTAACACTGAATACTGGTTTGGGTGTGCTATATTCAAGGAGAACCGCTGAACTGCATATGTCATCCTATTCAGCTGTTTGTGACTCTTTAATCTCTGAGCCAATTGTCTCATGACTTTAATAACGAGCACTTCCTTCTCCCTGCACCTTAAATCAGAGATCATAGAGTTTTAAAGTATGGAATCAGGCCCTTTGCTACACCATGTCTATACTGACCTTCAAATACCTATCTACAATAGTGCCACTTGATCTGTAGATTCTGTGCCTTGGTAGTTGAAGTCCTCATTTGGATGCATCTGAAATTCTGTGCGAGTACCTGCCTCCATTACTTCTCAAGCACGTGTTCAAAAATGCAACCATCCTCTGGACGAACAAGTTCTTACTCATCTAAATCTAACATTTCAACTTCAGTCAACACCCTTTTAGCTTTCACAAACAAGGTGTCAGAGGAATAGAGTATCTACGGAGGAAAATTTCGAGCCGAGTAATTCCTCTTCCTCCATTGTTTTTTTTTGTGTTTTACTCCAGATTTCCATTATCTGCAGTTTCTCTTGTGTCACCCTGACAAACATCTTTCCCATCATGAAAGGTTTCTCACTATCTATCTTGTCTATGCCCTCATAGGCCTTTATGTCTCTCCATCAGCCTCCTCTGCTCTGAGGAACACAAGGTCTCTGAAACCAAGCTGGACTGAGATGATTTCATGGCAGTGAAGGTTTTTAAGTCAATGCTGTCTTGAATCAACTTCTACTGGGATTTAGTTGGGGTTAGAATTCCAGAGTGAAACCAGTTTCCATTTATCAGTTGCCTTAGGGCTGCCTGTTCTCTGATGGACCCACCCTCATCTGGCCCAACTCACTCTCTCTCACTCACTGACTGTATCACTCTCAACAACAACCCCTCCCCCACCCCAACACTCTTACTTATCTTTATGCACACATTCTTTCTCTCACTCTCCTTTTTCTCCCTCTGTTCCTCTGAATATACCTCTTGCCCATCCTCTGGGTCCCCCCCCACCTTGTCTTTCTTCCCGGACCTCCTGTCCCATGATCCTCTCGTATCCCCTTTTGCCTATCACCTGTCCAGCTCTTGGCTCTATCCCTCCCTCTCTTGTCTTCTTCTATCATTTTGCATCTCCCCCTCCCCCTCCAACTTTCAAATCCCTTACTCACTCTTCCTTCAGTTAGTCCTGACGAAGGGTCTCGGCCTGAAACGTCGACTGCACCTCTTCCTAGAGATGCTGCCTGGCCTGCTGCGTTCACCAGCAACTTTGATGTGTGTTGATTGAATTTCCAGCATCTGCAGAATTCCTGTTGTTTGCAAATCAATAATAATTGGCTATTTACTAGGGCATGGACAGGGAGATAACAATCCACTGAGGTAAAGCATCTGCTGGAGTGGGTCTGTGGACTTCAATTGCACATCACTTTGCATGAAGATACTTTAGCTCCACTTCAGCAGCTTGGCTCAACCTTAAACCATTAGCTTCTATTCCAATACCCATTTCAATCTCTCACATCTTAACCCATTAGCTTCTATTCCAATACTCATTTCAATCTCTCACACACCTTAAACCATTAGCTTCTATTCCAATACTATTTCAATCTCTCACATCCTAAACCATTAGCTTCTATTCCAATACACATTTCAATCTCTCACACACCTTAAACCATTAGCTTCTATTCCAATACCCATTTCAACCTCTCTCACATCTTAAACCATTAGCTTCTATTCCAATACTCATTTCAATCTCTCTCACACCTTAAACCATTAGCTTCTATTCCAATACCCATTTCAATCTCTCTCACATCTTAAGCCCAACTCAACTTCGATCACCTCAGTCCCAACGGCCTTAGCTCAGTCTTGGTCATAGCTCTAATCATAAACTCAACAGCTCGTAATGCCCTAACTCCACTGAAATCCTACCACAATCATATGGCACATGCAATAGAAACCACAACAGAACTACCCAACCACTAAAACAGCCCTCATCTTGATAAGAACCTTATCAACCTCACCTTGATTAGCCTAGAATTTCAATCCTACCATAATCACTACCTAAACTGATCAAGCCTCAATACCTCAACAAGTCTCAGTCCCATCTCTAAAACTTTAAAGTAAATAGGACTTGTAGTCAGATGGCAATGAAACCAGTGCCAATCTTAACTGAGCCCCCTTGTAGGTTAAAAATAATATATACCCAAAGCAAACCCTCTCCCCCAACACATATTCACACATAAACACAGATTCTTAAGCCAAATCTGAGTAACGATGTTAGCAAATTCAAACAAGGCAATTGCCTCACTATATCTACAGCTGATTTCCTAACCTTAAACCCAAGCCCTACCACGAAAGTGCTATTGACGGCAAATATCATATCCAATCACAACCACAATCAAAAGAATGAAAATTTCAGCCCCAGACCTAAACTTACTGCCAACCCAGCTCTTAACTCCAACGATACCTCAACATCCGAAGCAATGGACTCAATCCCAACTGCATTCTCAGCTTCAAACCCAACCCCAACATGAATAGGAAGCCCATCCCCATTTTTAATGCAAGGGACATTGTTTAGTAATTGTACACAGAATTCTGGACAATTTTGTCCTCCTTTCCCCATTCCCCCAAAGCCATCCGACCGACCCTTCCACCTTCCACTAAACACCAGGCATGTCAATGTCAGTCATAACTTCAATGCTTAAGATTAGCTAACACAGCACAAATTACTGTTCAGCACTTGCATTCCTACTTGACCAAACAGGTCTAACTATACCAAATCCTCCACTCAATTGGGCATTGGGACCATGAAATGTGAACCTTCGTGACACAAAATTCCGAACATTACATCTTTTCCTGTCTCATTGACTTCTTCAGTGGTAGTTTATTGGGGGGGGGGGGGGGGAGAGATTCAGCGCATGCTGCTTACATAAATGTTGTATACCCTTATGGATATTTTTGCATTCAGGGAGGGTGAGATACACAAAGAGATGAGCACTTATTAGAGTGTACCACCTCACATTAAACAAGTTAAACCAAGAGTAATGTAGATAGAATTTGGGACAATCGATGCAGAGTCTAAGCCATTGACCTATAGTATGTAGAGATTGGGAGCCCAGCTGAATATTACTAGCTTTAAGAAATGCTGACAGGAAGCATGTTAGCATTTTTCTGAAACAGTTCTTTTCAGTAAGTGTAAACATGGATCAATTTGGGATTTTCTCTCTATTAGTTGCACAACTTGGTCTGAATTTCTAATTGAAGCCGCATATCAAGGGGTGTGGGTAAAAATGAATCAAAAATTTCTGGATCTTTTGCCTCAGTATCACTTCCCTAGGTCCCAGCCATACTTCAGGTAGCTGAGTCATCTCTGTCTTTTCCCATGACTCAGAGACAATTGGGCAATGATCACCCCCCAAGCACAGTTGCAGTGGCAGTTATGGTTTCAAATATCAAAAATCCAGCCCTAATTTTAATGCTCTTTGCTATCAATAGACCAAACAGCTACCCAAAGCAAGAGCAATAACTTAAATATTTTGACCAGGCAGTTGCCTCACATCTTAGTTCCAATTTTAAATGGTTGCAAGGTACCCAGCTTCTGGAAGTATTTGAGAATGATTATACCTAGCTGCTCTGTGCTTCTCCAGCACTGCACGTAGGTGCGACAGAAGTAAATGGTATGTTTACACCTGGGTCCTTAACCAAACTCATAACTTATCTTATCACCAGCGAGTACACCTCAGCATTCTGAACATCAAAACATCCTCTCTTCCTACAGGCATTCCCCTCCAATAAATCTCAAACCCCAGTCTCTGATTTCTTCCAGGTCCTGACCTTCCTCACACCCTGCAGTCCACCTCTGACTCCAACTTCCAGACTGCTCATGGCAAATAATCATTGATCTCCCAACAATTGTCTAACAGTCCTCCTTGAATCTCCTTATTACATTTTGAATCTGCAAGAGTGGCTCTCTCAGTGAGTCAGTTATATCTCCCTCCACCGTTTCCATGAGTCAGTTGTCTCTCCCTCCACCCTCTCTGTGAGTCAGTTATCTCTCCCTCCACCCTCTACGTGAGTCAGTTATCTCTCCCTCCACCCTCTCGGTGAGTCAGTTATCTCTCCCTCCACCCTCTCCGTGAGTCAGTTATCTCTCCCTCCACCCTCTCCGTGGGTCAGTTATCTCTCCCTCCACCCTCTGAGTCAGTTATCTCTCCCTCCACTCACTCCGTGAGTCAGTTATCTATCCCTCCACCCTCTCTGTGAGTCAATTATCTCTCCCTCCACCCTCTCCGTGACTCAGTTTCTCTCCCTCCACCCTCTCCGTGAGTCAGATATCTCTCCCTCCACCCTCTCCGTCAGTCAGTTATCCCTCTCTCCACCCGTTCCGTGAGTCAGTTATCTCACCCTCCACCCTCTATGTGAGTTAGATATCTTGCCCTCCACCCTCTCTGTGAGTCAGTTATCTCTCCCTCCACCCTCTCTGTGAGTCACCTATCTCTCTCTCCACCTTCTCCATGAGTCGGTTATCTCTCCCTGCACCCTCTCCAAGAGTCAGTTATCTGTCCCTCCACCCTCTCCATGAGTCAGTTATCTCTCCCTCCACCATCTCCGTGAGTCAGATATCTCTCCCTCCATCCTCTCCATCAGTCAGTTATCCCTCCCTCCACCCGTTCCGTGAGTCAGTTATCTCACCGTCCACCCTCTATGTGAGTTAGATATCTTTCCCTCCACCCTCTCTGTGAGTCAGTTATCTCTCCCTCCACCCTCTCCGTGAGTCACCTATCTCTCCCTCCACCTTCTCCATGAGTCGGTTATCTCTCCCTCCACCCTGTCCGTGAGTCAGTTATCTCTCACTCCACCCTCTCCGTGAGTCAGTTATCTCTCCCTCCACCCTCTCCGTGAGTCAGTTATCTCTCCCTCCACCCTCTCCGTGAGTCGGTTATCTCTCCCTCCACCCTCTCCGTGAGTCGGTTATCTCTCCCTCCACATTCTCCGTGAGTCAGTTATCTCTCCCTCCACCCTCTCCATGAGTCGGTTATCTCTCCCTGCACCCTCTCCAAGAGTCAGTTATCTGTCCCTCCACCCTCTCCATGAGTCAGTTATCTCTCCCTCCACCATCTCCGTGAGTCAGTTATCTCTCTCTCCACCCTCTCCGTGAGTCAGATATCTCTCCCTCCACCCTCTCCGTGAGTCAGTTATCTCTCCCTCCACCTGCTCCGTGAGTGAGTTATCTCTCCCTCCACCCTGACCGTGAGCCACCTATCTCTCCCTCCACCCGCTTCATGAGTCGGTTATCTCTCCCTTTCTCCCTCTCCGCGAGTCAGTTATCTCTCCCTCCACCCTCTCTGTGAGTCAATTATCTCTCCCTCCACCCTCTCCGTGAGTCTGTTATCTCTCCCTCCCCCTCTCCATGAGTCAGTTATCTCTCCCTCCACCCCCTCCGTGAGTCTGTTATCTCCCCCTCCACCCTCTCTGTGAGTCAGATAGCTCTTCCTCCACCCTCTCCGTGAGTCAGTTATCTCACCCTCCACCTTCTCTGTGAGTCAGAAAGCTATTCCTCCACCCTCACCGTGAGTCAGTTATCTCTCCCTCCACCATTTCCGTGAGTCAGTTATCTCTCCCTCCACCCTCTCCGTGAGTCAGTTATCTCCCCCTCCACCTTCTCTGTGAGTAAGAAATCTATTCCTTCACCCTCTCCGTGAGTCATTTATCTCTGCCTCCAACCTCTCCGTGAGTCAGTTATCTCTCCCTGCACCCTCTCCAAGAGTCAGTTATCTGTCCCTCCACATTCTCCGTGAGTCAGTTATCTCTCCCTCCACCCTCTCCATGAGTCGGTTATCTCTCCCTGCACCCTCTCCAAGAGTCAGTTATCTGTCCCTCCACCCTCTCCATGAGTCAGTTATCTCTCCCTCCACCATCTCCGTGAGTCAGTTATCTCTCTCTCCACCCTCTCCGTGAGTCAGATATCTCTCCCTCCACCCTCTCCGTGAGTCAGTTATCTCTCCCTCCACCTGCTCCGTGAGTGAGTTATCTCTCCCTCCACCCTGACCGTGAGCCACCTATCTCTCCCTCCACCCGCTTCATGAGTCGGTTATCTCTCCCTTTCTCCCTCTCCGCGAGTCAGTTATCTCTCCCTCCACCCTCTCTGTGAGTCAATTATCTTTCCCTCCACCCTCTCCGTGAGTCTGTTATCTCTCCCTCCCCCTCTCCATGAGTCAGTTATCTCTCCCTCCACCCCCTCCGTGAGTCTGTTATCTCCCCCTCCACCCTCTCTGTGAGTCAGATAGCTCTTCCTCCACCCTCTCCGTGAGTCAGTTATTTCTCCCTCCACCCTCTCCATGAGTCGGTTATCTCTCCCTGCACCCTCTCCAAGAGTCAGTTATCTGTCCCTCCACCCTCTCCATGAGTCAGTTATCTCTCCCTCCACCATCTCCGTGAGTCAGATATCTCTCCCTCCATCCTCTCCATCAGTCAGTTATCCCTCCCTCCACCCGTTCCGTGAGTCAGTTATCTCACCGTCCACCCTCTATGTGAGTTAGATAACTTTCCCTCCACCCTCTCTGTGAGTCAGTTATCTCTCCCTCCACCCTCTCCGTGAGTCACCTATCTCTCCCTCCACCTTCTCCATGAGTCGGTTATCTCTCCCTCCACCCTGTCCGTGAGTCAGTTATCTCTCACTCCACCCTCTCCGTGAGTCAGTTATCTCTCCCTCCACCCTCTCCGTGAGTCAGTTATCTCTCCCTCCACCCTCTCCGTGAGTCGGTTATCTCTCCCTCCACCCTCTCCGTGAGTCGGTTATCTCTCCCTCCACATTCTCCGTGAGTCAGTTATCTCTCCCTCCACCCTCTCCATGAGTCGGTTATCTCTCCCTGCACCCTCTCCAAGAGTCAGTTATCTGTCCCTCCACCCTCTCCATGAGTCAGTTATCTCTCCCTCCACCATCTCCGTGAGTCAGTTATCTCTCTCTCCACCCTCTCCGTGAGTCAGATATCTCTCCCTCCACCCTCTCCGTGAGTCAGTTATCTCTCCCTCCACCTGCTCCGTGAGTGAGTTATCTCTCCCTCCACCCTGACCGTGAGCCACCTATCTCTCCCTCCACCCGCTTCATGAGTCGGTTATCTCTCCCTTTCTCCCTCTCCGCGAGTCAGTTATCTCTCCCTCCACCCTCTCTGTGAGTCAATTATCTCTCCCTCCACCCTCTCCGTGAGTCTGTTATCTCTCCCTCCCCCTCTCCATGAGTCAGTTATCTCTCCCTCCACCCCCTCCGTGAGTCTGTTATCTCCCCCTCCACCCTCTCTGTGAGTCAGATAGCTCTTCCTCCACCCTCTCCGTGAGTCAGTTATCTCACCCTCCACCTTCTCTGTGAGTCAGAAAGCTATTCCTCCACCCTCACCGTGAGTCAGTTATCTCTGCCTCCACCCTCACCGTGAGTCAGTTATCTCTCCCTCCACCATTTCCGTGAGTCAGTTATCTCTCCCTCCACCCTCGCCGCGAGTCTGTTATCTCCCCCTCCACCCTCTCTGTGAGTCAGTTATCTCTCCCTCCACCATTTCCGTGAGACAGTTATCTCTCCCTCAACCCTCTCTGTGAGTCAGTTATCTCTCCCTCAACCCTCTCTGTGAGTCAGTTATCTCTCCCTCCACCTTCTCTGTGTCAGATATCTCACTCTCCACCCACTCCGCGAGTCAGTTATCTCTCCCTCCACCCTCTCCACGAGTCAGTTATCTCTCCCTCCACCTTCTCCGTGAGCCGGTTATCTCTCCCTCCACCCTCTGCGTGAGTCAGTTATCTCTCCCTCCACGTTCTCCATGTCAGATATCTCTCCCTCCACCCTCTCCGTGAGTCGGTTATCTCTCCCTCCACCCTCTCCGTGAGTCGGTTATCTCTCCCTCCACCCTATCCGTGAGTCAGTTATCTCTCCCTCCACCCTCTCCGTGAGTCAGTTATCTCTCCCTGCACCCTCTCCGTGAGTCAGTTATCTCTCCCTCCACCCTCTCCGTGAGTCGGTTATCTCTCCCTCCACCCTCTCCGTGAGTCAGTTATCTCTCCCTCCACCCTCTCCGTGAGTCGGTTATCTCTCCCTCCACCCTCTCCGTGAGTCAGTTATCTCTCCCTCCACCCTCTCCGTTTCAGATATTTCTCCCTCCACCCTCTCCATGAGTCAGTTATCTCCCCCTCCACCCTCTCTTTGAGTCAGAAAGCTCCTCCTCCACCCTCTCCGTGAGTCATTTATCTCTCCCTCCACCCTCTCCGTGAGTCAGTTATTTCTCCCTCCACCCTCTCCGTGAGGTAGTTATCTCTCCCTCCACCCTCTAATTGAGTCAGTTATCTCTCCCTCCACCTTCTCCGTGAGTCAGTTATCTCTCTGTCCACCCTCTCCGTGAGTGAGTTATCTCTCCCTCTGCCCTCTCCGTGAGTCAGTTATTTCTCCCTCCACCCTCTCCGTCAGTCAGATATCTCTCCCTCCACCCTGTCCGTGAGTCAGTTATCTCTCCCTCCACCCTCTCCGTGAGTCAGTTATTTCTCCCTCCACCATTTCTGTGAGTCAGTTATCTCTCCCTCCACCCTCTTCGTGAGTCAGTGATCTCTCCCTCCACCCTCTCCGTGAGTCAGTTATCGTTCCCTCCACCCTTTCCGTGTGCCTGTTATCTCTCATTCCACCCTTTCCATCCCCTTGCAGGATCTCGGCATTACAATGGAATCGCATCTTAATCTGGCTATTTGATGGCCCTGAAACAGACAAAAGACAGAATCTTACTATTAAGTTTGTCAGAAGGTTTGGGTCAATAGCTTACCGGCTTTGCTAACCACTCCAACATTACAATATTTATTTACCATAAATATCCTGTGCATAATGTCGCCACATCTCCTTGTCTTGCGACCCCATTGCTCTCCTCTCATGATTTGTGTTTTCTGATATTGAATACCATTTTTCCTCCCATGTGCCATGCCTCTTTAAACCCCATCCATTCCGCCTCAATATCTTGGTGAATTTCCTGTATCTCTAGTTTCGGACAGTGAGATGTCTGTCTTGATCTGATGAGAGGTTCAAAGTCAAATCAAACATGAGTCTGTTGCCAGCAGCACAGGTTCATGTGTGTACAGGTGCAATGAAAAACCTACAGCACAGGTTCATGTGACTACAGGTACAATCAAAAGCCTACAACACAGGTTCATGTGTGTACAGGTGCAATGAAAAACCTACAGCAGCATCACAGGCTCGGAGCAGTCTGTACGCAGTATTCACAAGAAAACATAAATTACGCGAAAATTATACTTTCAAATCTCTTACTAGCTCTTCCTTCAGTTAGTCCTGATGAAGGGTCTCGGCCTGAAACGTCGACTGTACCTCTTCCTAGAAATGCTGCCTGGCCTGCTGCGTTCACCAGCAACCTTGATGTGTGTTGCTTGTACTTTGAGCTGCCGCGCCTGGAAGAACACATGCTCTCCTGTAGAATTTAGGGGCATGAGCATTCTTTGCTTGGACAGATTCAGAAAACTTGGGAAAGGAAATATTGAGAAAACCACAGTTGCTAGGAGCAAATGATCACAAAGCATTTTTTACAGCTGATGTGTAGTTTTAAACTGTAGTTACTAGTCACTGGTAACATAGAAACCGAGTTGCTGTCAGAAATTGACAGATTCTCATTTTCCTTTTGGAAAAGGTTTTTAGCTTGGGATGTTTGTCAGGATGATCATGTTTGGATCTGTTGGACATGAAGATGCTGAGAGCCTATGGTAGATATGGTTCTTCCTTGGTGTTAACTCCAGATCATTAATTTAATTATTTCATTTGAGCTGGTTGTGTAGTAAGAGACACCCAACTTTGTGGTTTGATTCTCTGGCCAATTCTCTGACACCAACTGGCAAGTTATTGTTCACGTGATCTCACTGCTCCAGAGACCTGATTTCTTTTTCTTGACTTTTGGTACCGTCTGTGTGGAGCCTGCATGTTCTCCCTGGGATTGTGTGATTTCCTCTGCCTGTAGAATGGGTGGAGCAGGGTCAGCCCTGAACAGAAAACAGTTTCTACTTGAATCTTCCAGTGTCAGATAGTTTTGGTTTTGTTGCTTCTTGGGTCACTCAGCTTTCTAATGACACTTCTGTTCACATCCAATAGGACAGCAGGGATTAATTGCTACTGCATTGCTGCAGTTAGACTGAGGCAGTGAAGACAGACAGAGCAAGAGTACCAGTGAGAAAGGGAGCTAGGGCAGAGAAAGTCCAGGAGATTGAGGTAGAGGCAGAGAGAGAAAAATAGAAGAAGACAAGAGAGAAAGAGGCAAAGTGACAGGAAGGGGAAAAGGGAAACCGAAGAAGATTGGGAGAGATAGTAGCCAAAGAGTGAGAGAAGGCAAGAGGAAACAAACAGAAGCAGCGAGAAACAGACATAGTAAAGGGGGAAGGTAGCAGCTGAGAGGAAGAAACACAGGTACGCACATTGAGAAACTGAGGCAGATAGAGTGTAAGGGATTGAATCAGAGGTAGAGAGAGAGAGGGAGATAGACATATAATGGACTTACAATGAGATTTGACCTACGGTAACCTCCGCTGATTGCACCAAGGCTGGAGCCTTGAGCTTGATCTGGATGTGAGTTATCTATTGTAAACATCTATTCACTGTCCAGCCTGCCCTGTAACAGAGGTGCAGCTGAGTGTTATTCTCTGACCACGTCACCCAGCAGTCAGCGGCCCTGCTCACTGTGAGGTGCTCACGAGAGTCAGGGAGAGCACAGGAGTGAAGGACGGCGAGTTATCACCAACCAAGCGGGCAGGAGAGAGTTACACTGCTTCTTATTCCAGAGAATCAACTCATTCAGCTGCGGCTTCACTGAAGAAGGAAACCTTACCAGAGTAAGTAAAGCGAGAGTTGGATCTCCCTGGGAAAAGAGAGGAAGGAACCCCATGGAGAGGAGGGAGGGACAAACAGCTTCACATAGCTAACAAGACAAGCCTTTCACTGAGGGGAACAGTAGTTAAATGCTGCACTTATCTTGTATTTTCTGTTTCTTTATGATCCGCTTGAAAGGAGGATAAACTTTCTGTTATTGTGGGAAAGCCATAGAATTGGAATTGAAAGGATCATGTTAGGTTATTGACCTCTCTGGAACATTCTCATAGGGGATATTGATGGTGGTTATTTGGCAGGGAGGAAGAGTGGGAGGAATGGGAAGTGCAGTTAAAGGGCCAAGCACTAACACTCTAACAATGCTGACCAGATTCTTGTTCTGTTTTGTCCAAGAATCCTGTCAATCAGGCAACATCTGAGGTTAGCTCAGAGTTCTCTCATACCCTTTTGGAGGGTTGGCCACGGTGGATATAGGGAGCATATTTGCCCAGTCGACAGATTACTACTCCAGTAGATCAGGATACTACTCCAATTACTATGGCAATGGGTGGAGAATTTGACAGAAGAAAGGAGATCTGGGTAAAGTTGAAGTGTGGAGGGTAGATTTAACAGAGACTCTTGAAAGTGGTTCAACACAGGTCTGAAATACCTAATCCTAAACCAGTACTCATCCGCTCCTAATGCCACCCACGTCCAAATTTGCACAGAACTATCACGGATCTGTCCAAAACTGTAAAAACTGTGAAAGAAACCCCAATCCCAAACCATTACAATCCCACTGTGTCATATTAATGGGGGGGGGGGGTGAATGCTTATGCAATTATTTTATGTTTATACTTGCAATTAATTTACATCACTTTGTAGAGATCTGTTTTCACTTTTATACAAACGAATCTTTTTTTTGTTGATCGGTGTCAAAAAAAGCCAAATTAAATCCACTGTGATTCAATGTTGTAAAGCAATAAAGCAGAAAACTTCCAAGGGGTGGGGAGGGTGAATTCTTTTTATAGGCACTATATATTTGATAGGTGTCAATGAGATCTTCCCTCATTCTTCTAAACTTCAGCAAGGTCAGGCCCAGAGTCATTAAAATGCTCCTTTTCGTTGCTGGGATCATTCTCGCGAACCTCCTCTGGAGCATCTCCGATGCCAGCACATCTTTTCTCAGATAAGGGGCTGAGAACTGCTGATGGTATGCCACGTGCTACCTGACTAATGTCTTATAAAGCCTCAGCATAACATCTATGCTCTTATATTCCAATCCTCTCAAAATGAATGCTAACATTACATTTGTTTTCCTCATCACCAACTCAACCTGTAAGATAATCTTTAAGGAATGCTGCACAATGAGTTCAAGACTCCTTTGCACCTATGATTTTTGAATTTTCTCCACATTTATAAACTAGTCTATGCCTTTATTCCTTCTACCAAAGTATATAACCACACACTTCTCTACACTATATTCCATTTTTCACTTCTTTGCCAATTCTGCCAATCTCTCTAAGTCCCTCCACCTATCTTTATCGTCTGCAAACCTGGCCACAAAGCCATCAATTTTGTCATCTAAATAATTGACATTTAATGTGAAAAGAAGCGGTTGCAAAACCACGTCACCGGCAGCCAACCCTTCATTCCCACTCTGCTTCCTGCCAGTCAGCCAGGCTAGTATCTTTCCTGTAACGCCATGGGCTCATACCGTTAAGCAGCCTCGTGTATGGCACCTTGTCAAAGGCCTTCTGAAAATCCAAGTAAATAACATCCACTGACTCTCCTTTCTCTATCCTATCTGTCAGTTCCTCAAAGAATTCCAACAGATTTGTCATGCAAGATTTTACCTGAAGGAAACCATGCTGACTTTGGCTTATTTTATCATGTGTCTCAAGTTCACTAAAACCTCATTCTTAATAACGGACTCCAACATCTTCCCAAATACTGAATTCAGGTTAACTGGCCTATCATTTCCTTTCTTTTGCCTCCCTTCATAAAGAGTGGGGTGACATTTACAATTTCCGGTTCTCCAGAATCTAGTGACTCTTGAAAGATCATTACGAATGCCTCCACAATCTCTTCAGCTACCTCTTTCAGAACCTTGGAATGCAGTACATCTGGTTCGGGTAACTTATCTACCTTCAGACCTTTCAGCTTCCCAAGCAGCTTCTTCTTAGTAATAGCAACTGGATTCACTTCTGCCCCCAATACTCTTGAATTTCTGCGTCTTCCACAGTGACGACTGAAGCAAAATACCCATTAAGTTCATTCACCATTTCTTTCTCTTCCTTTACATGCATGAAGCAGCTGAAGCCAAATACCCTCCCACTTATTTCATGAGTCCTGGTTAAGAGCTTTGGTTTGAAATGTCGAACGTTTACTCTCTTCCATAGATGTTGCTTGACCTGCTGAGTTCCTCCGGCATTTTTTGTATATTACTCTAAAATTGGTTTATAATGCTGGCATAGATTGAGAATTAGTTAATGGACAGAAAGCAAGATGTGGGAATAAATGAATCTTTCTCTGGCTGACATGTGGTAATTAATGTGATATGGCCTGGGCTCCAGCTGAGGGACTCTGTGTCATAGTTCCAAATTTACAGACAACACAAAAATAGGCGGGATGTAAACCAGTGAGGCCCACAGGGCTCATTACTCTCCCATTTCATTTTTGTAATATATATTAGTGATTTCAAGTCAAGTCAAGTCAAGTCACTTTTTATTGTCATTTCCACCATAACTGCTGGTACAGTACACAGTAAAAACGAGACAACGTTTTTCAGGACCACGGTTTAAACCTAACTTTGGAGCAATGATGAAGATGTTTGCAGGTTATGCAAAAACGTTTGACAATGTACTTGACAAGAGGGAGGAAAGCTTCAGACAGAAGGAAAGCGACTAGCTGGTAGTTCAGGTAGAAATGTGGCAAATGGAGACTAATGCAGAAAAGTACAAATATTGCATTTAAAGGGGTGATATAGGCAAGAAAATCTAAAATAAATGAGAGGGTATATGCCTTGAACTGCTTTCTGTGGTAGAGATGCTACAGGTTCAATAATGGGAGAAGAAACTTCTCATCTTAGTCTTAACATCTAATTCTACATTCTGTTATTGTTTTTCGCTCAATGCACCGATGCGATGAAGTGATCTGAATGGATGGCATGCAGAACAAAGTTTTTTACTGTTCCTCAGAACATGTGATGACAATAAACCTATTTACCAAACAACTTGCCTCTTATCCTTCGACCATGACCCTGGTCCTGTCCTCTCCAATCACCAAGGACATCCTTCCTGAACTTGATCTCTCCATTCTCGTAGAATTTTACAGTGAAATTGACCTATTCTCTTTTCCTGTGGAATATGTGTGGTAAACCCCTGCTTCACTTCCACCATAACAAGAACATCCTTTCTCCGGTAGAGAGACCAAAACTGCCCACAATATTCTAGGCAAGGTCTCACTCCCCTGTATACTTGCTGCAAGACGGGCCTACTGCTAGACTTGAATCTTGTCATTATAAAGGTCAGTGTACCAATTCTTAATCACTTGTTACACTTGCATGCTTACCTTCAGCAAAAGGGCATTCAGTCATATTGCACCTCTTCCTTCTACAGTCGATCGCCATTCAGACAACATGCTTTCTTCTTACAGACTCCAAAGTATCTCAGCTCACATTAGATCGTACCTGCTTTGTACTTGCTCTCTCCTGTAACTTCCATTGGGGAGGAGGCACAGGAACCTGAGAATCCACACGCAATATTTTAAGAACAGCTTCCTCCCCTCCACCATCAGATTTCCGAAACTATGAATGCTACCTCGTTATTTCTCTTTCCACTATTTATTTATTTTGTAACTTAGAGTATTTCTTAAGTCTTGTTCTGTAAAGCAATAAATTCACGACATATTCTGATTCCGAATCAAACCGCACAGTAAAATTTATTATCAGAGTACATACATAGAAACATTGAAAATAGGTGCAGGAGTAGGCCATTCGGCCCTTCAAGCCTGCACTGCCATTCAGTATGATCATGGCTGATCATCCAACTCAGAACCCTGCACCAGCCTTCCCTCCATACCCCCTGATCCCTTTAGCCACCAGGGCCATATCTAACTCCCTCTTAAATATAGCCAATGAACTGGCCTCAACTGTTTCCTGTGGCAGAGAATTCCACAGATTCACCACTCTCTGTGTGAAGAAGTTTTTCCTAATCCCGGTCCTAAAAGGCTTCCCCTTTATCCTCAAACTGTGACCCCTCGTTCTGGACTTCCCCAACATCGGGAACAATTTTCCTGCATCTAGCCTGTCCAATCCCTTTAGGATTTTATACGTTTCAATCAGATCCCCCCTCAATCTTCTAAATTCCAATGAGTATAAGCCTAGTTCATCCAGTCTTTCATCATATGAAAGTCCTGCCATCCCAGGAATCAATCTGGTGAACCTTCTTTGTACTCCCTCTATGGCAAAGATGTCTCCTCAGATTAGGGGACCAAAACTGCACACAGTACCCCAGGTGTGGTCTCACCAAGGCCTTGTACAACTGCAGTAGTACCTCCCTGCTCCTGTACTCGAATCCTCTCGCTATAAATGCCAGCATACCATTCGCCTTTTTCACCGCCTGCTGTACCTGCATGCCCACTTTCAATGACTGGTGTATAATGACACCCAGGTCTCGTTGCACCTCCCCTTTTCCTAATCGGCCATCATTCAGATAATAATCTATTTTCCTGTTTTTGCCACCAAAGTGGATAACTTCACATTTATCCACATTAACTTGCATCTGCCATGAATTTGCCCACTCACCTAACCTATCCAAGTCACCCTGCATCCTCTTAGCATCCTCCTCACAGCTAACACTGCCGCCCAGCTTCGTGTCATCCGCAAACTTGGAGATGCTGCATTTAATTCCCTCATCCAAGTCATTAATATATATTGTAAACAACTGGGGTCCCAGCACTGAGCCTTGCAGTACCCCACTAGTCACTGCCTGCCATTCTGAAAAGGTCCCGTTTATTCCTACTCTTTGCTTCCTGTCTGCCAACCAATTCTCTATCCACATCAATACCTTACCCCCAATACCGTGTGCTTTAAGTTTGCACACTAATCTCCTGTGTGGGACCTTGTCAAAAGCCTTTTGAAAATCCAAATATACCACATCCACTGGTTCTCCCCTATCCACTCTACTAGTTACATCCTCAAAAAATTCTATGAGATTCGTCAGACATGATTTTCCTTTCACAAATCCATGCTGACTTTGTCTGATGATTTCACTGCTTTCCAAATGTCTCTCCCTCCTTTTTTAAAAAGCGGGGTTACATTAGCCATCCTCCAATCCTCAGGAACTAGTCCAGAATCTAAAGAGTTTTGAAAAATTATCACTAATGCATCCACTATTTCGGGCTACTTCCTTAAGCACTCTGGGATGCAGACCATCTGGCCCTGGGGATTTATCTGCCTTTAATCCCTTCAATTTACCTAACACCACTTCCCTACTAACATGTATTTCCCTCAGTTCCTCCATCTCACTGGACCCTCTGTCCCCTACTATTTCCGGAAGATTATTTATGTCCTCCTTAGTGAAGACAGAACCAAAGTAATTATTCAATTGGTCTGCCATGTCCTTGCTCCCCATAATCAATTCACCACATGTCATCACATACAACCCTGAGATTCTTTTTCTGCAGGCATACGTAGCAAATCTATAGAACAGTAACTGTAAGCTGTAAACATCAGGAACTGTTAACTGTAAACAAACTGTGCAAATACAGATATAAATAAATAGCAATAAGTAATGAGCATGAAATAACAAGATAACAGAATCCTTAAAGGAGAGTAGTTATACCTTTTGTTTAACAGCCTGATCGTTGTGGAGTGGTAACTATTCTAGAACCTGGTGGTGTGAGTCCTGAGGTTCTTGTACCTTCAACTTGATGGCAGCAGTGAGAAAAGAGCATGGCCTGGGTGGTGAGGATTTTTGCTGATTTCCTATGGCAATGTTTCATATTCATGTGCTCAATGGTTGGGAAGGTTTTACTGGGCTGAATCCACTACCCTTTGTAGGATTTTTCACTCAAAGGCATTGGTGCTCCCATACCAGGCCGTAATGCAGCCAGTCAGCACACTTTCCACCACACACCTGTAGAAGTTTGCCAAGGTTTACAATGACACGCCAAACCTTCACAGACTCCTGAGGAAGTAGAGGTGCTGTTGTGCTTTCTTCACAATAATATTTATATGCTGGGTCCAGGACAGGTCCTCTGAGATAGTGACAACCAGGAATTTAAAGTTACTGACCCTCTCCCTCTCTGATCCTCCGATGATTACTGGCTCATGGACCTCTGGTTTCTCTCTCCTGAAGTCTACAATCAGTCCCTTGGTCTTATTGACGTTGAGTGAGAGGTTGCTGTTATTACACCACTCAGCCAAGTTTTCAATCTCCCTCCTGTATGCTAATTCATTACCCCCTTTGATACAGCCTACAACAGTGGTGTTGTCAGCAACCTTGTACATGGTGTTGGATCTGTACTTAGTCACACATAGGTGTAAAGCGAGCAGAGCAGGGGGATAAGCACACATCCCTGTGGTGCACCTGTGCTGATGGAGATTGTGGAGATGTTTTTGCCAATCAGAACTGACTGGAGTCTACAAGTGAGGAAATCCAGGTTCCAATTGCACAGGGGGGTATTAAGGCCCAGGTCTTGGAGTTTACTAATTAGTTTTGAGGGGATGATGTTATTAAATGCTGAACTGTAATTGATAAAGAGCATCTTTGTTGTCCAGATGCTCTAAGGTTGTGTGAAGAGGCAATGAGGTGGCATCTGCTGTTCTAATTCTGATTCTGCCTTGGCTGAATCATCCTGGGGCTTCACTGTATTCTCCACAGGGTGCACTCTTCCATTCAACTTTGCATTGGCATAAGCTTGGAGATATTACATTTATTTCCCTTATCTTAGTCAGTTTTACTGTGAAGAGCTGGAGTCCCACATTGAGATTAAAGCAGTATAGAAAAGAAAGAGGACATGAGCTATAACGTAGTTGAAAAACAAATGACTATAAGACATTCTGAGAAAATGTAAAGGAATGATTAGAGTGCTCAGCATTTTAGCTCAACAGCACAACCAACTTTTTCTGCAGGGAGCCCTTCTCACTACAGAGGCACTCAATTAATGAAGGTTGCACACTCTAGAAGATACTATATAGTTACATTAGGCAAGTGTAACGAATGGGCTCGATCTTGCTTATCACTGGATGCCTTTGGTCAAATGGACAAACAAATTCAAAGTGTTACATCACCTCCACATATCACTGCTTCCTACACAATGCAAAACACTGCACAATATGGACTGTTCCGCACTGGCTGGGCTTACACTGGCACATATGGTTACCTTGTAGGATAAGGTGGACTCATCCTCACAATCTGTCTCATCACGATCTTGCACCTCATTATCAGACTGCATGACACTTCCTCTGTAACACTATATTCTGCATTCTGTTATTGCTTTTCTCTTAGACTACCTCGAGTCTGATGTGATGAGTTTAATCTGTATGGGTACATGCAAAACAATGTTCTTTACTGTACCTTGGTACATGAGGCAATAATAAATCAATTTACCAAATCATACGGTACTTGGAGGGGAGCTGAGGACAGTGATTTGGGTCTAATGTGGTGAGATGAATTAGTGGAATTAGGTATCATGGTAACCAGTGATGTGTGACCCAAAGGGCCCATTTCTGTGCTTTACAGCTCTATACAATCCAGCATCTTTAACAAAGGCACTATGCACTCGGGTATCGTTCCATTTCAATATCAGAAGGATACGTACCACACCACGTGGGTCTGGGGAACTTAGACTTCTACCTGGGAAAACCTCTCACCATTTTAAATATATAGTCAATATTTAAATAAAAGGTTAACTTAATTTTGGATGGTCATCGGATGAAAATCAAAAGAAAAAATCTGCAGATGCTGGAAATCTGAAATAAAAGCAGAAAAGGGTAGTAATCTCTGGATTGCTGCCTGTGCCACATGCCAGTGAGGGTAAGAATAGGATGATTTGGTAGATGAATGTGTGGCTGAGGAACTGGTGCAGTGGGCAGGGGTTCAAATTTATGGATCATTGGGATCTCTTCTGGGGAAGGTCTGACCTGTACAAAAGGGACAGGTTACATCTGAACCTGGGGAGGGGGAGACCAATACCCTTGTGGGCAAGTTGGCTAGGGTTGTTCATCGGGGGATAGGAACTGGTGTGATGGGGCTGAAGATGAGGTAATTGGTTTACGAACAGAGGCTTTGTGTAGTGAGACCCCTAGCAAGGACAGGCTGACTATAGGGCAAAATTGCAGTCAACAGGATGAGTTGCAATGTGAAAAATGGACAGAATCAAAAAAGGCAAATACAGGACTAAAGGTTTTGTATTTGAATGCGCGCAGTATACAGAATAAGGTGGATGAACTTGTAGCACAGTTACAGATTGGCAAGTATGATGTTGTAGGCATCACTGAATCATGGCTCAAAGATTATAGCTGGGAGCTTAATATCCAAGGATACACATTGTATCAATAGAACAGGCAGAAAGACAGAGGGGGTGGTGTGGCTCTGTTGGTAAAAAAACAAAATTAAATCATTAGAAAGAAGTGACATAGGATGGAAGGTATAGAATCCTTGTGGATTGAGCTAAGGAACTGCAAGGGTAAAAAGACCCTGATGGGAATTAAATACAGACTCCCAAACAGTAGTGAGGATGTGGTCTACAAATTACAAAGGGAGATAGAAAATGCATGTCAAAAGTCAATGTTGCAATAGCCATGAGGATTTCAATATCAAAGGCTCAAAGGTACAATTTAATGTTGGAGAAATGTGTACAATATATATTCTGAAATGTTTTTCCTTTACAAAAAAATATGCAGGTAGATTGGAAAAATCAGGTTGATGCAGGATTCTAAGAGGAGATATTTCTAGAGTGCCTACGAGATGGCTTTTTAGAGCATCTTGTGGCTGAGCTCACTAGGGAATCAGCTATTCTGGACTGGGTGTTATGCAATGAACCAGAGTTGATTAGAGACTTTAAGCTAAAAGAACCCTTAGAAGCAGGTGATCACACTCTGATTGAATTCACCCTGAACTCTGACAAAGAGAAGCTAAAGGCAGATGTATCAGTACTATAGTGGAGTATAGGGAATTACAGGGGCACGAGAGAGGAGCTGGCCAGAATTGATTGGACAAGAACACTGACAGGGATGACGGCAGAGCAGCCTTGGCTGGAATTTCTGGAAGCAATTCAGAAGGACTAGGTATGTACATCCCAAAGAGGAAGAAGTATTCTAAAGGCAAGATGACACAACTATGACTAATAAGAGAAGTCAAAGCCAACATAAAAGCCAAAGAGAGGGCATATAATAGAACAAAAATGAGTGGGAAGTTAGAAGATTGGGAAACCTTTAAATACCAATAGAAGGCATCTAAAAAAGTCATAAAGAAGGTAAAGGAGAGATACAAAAGTGGGCTAGCCAATAACATAAAAGAGGATACCAAAAGTTTCTTCAGGTACAAAAAGTATAAAAGAGAGGCAAGAGTAGATATCAGACCACTGGATAACGATGCTGGAGAGGTAGTAATAGGAGATAACCAAATGGTGGATGAACTGAATAAGTATTATGCATCAATATTCACTGTGGAAGTCACTAGCAGTGTGGTGGAAGTTCCAGGTGTCAGGGGGCTTGACGTGAATGACGTTGCCATTACTAGAGAGAGGATTCTTGGGAAACTGAAAGGTCTGAAGGTAGATAAGTCAACTGGACCAGATGGTCGACACCTCAGGGTTCTGAAAGATCTGGCTGAAGAGATTGTGGAGGCATTAGTAATGATCTTTCAAGAATCACTAGATTCTGGAATGGTTCTGGAAGACAGCAAAATTGCAAATATCATTCCATTCTTCAAAAAGGGAGAGAGGCAGAAGAAAGGAAATTAGAGGCCAGTGACTCAAAGGAAAATCTTGCCTGACAAATCTGTTGGAATTCTTTGAAGAAATAACAAGCATGATAAACAAAGGAGAGTTGGTGGAGGTGGTCACAAGGCCTTTGGCAAAGTGTCACATATGAGGCTGCTGGAAAGATTTGAGCATGGATAAAGCATTGGCTGACTGGCAGGAAGCAGAGAGTGGGAATAAAGGGAGTCTTTCCTGGTTGGCTGCAGTGACGAGTGGTGTTCCACAGGGGTCTGTGTTGGGAACGATTCTTTGTATGTTCCATGTCAATGATTTGGATGATAGAATTGATGGCTTTGTTACAAAGTTTGCAGATGACATGAAAATAGGTGGAGGGGCAGGTAGTTTTGAGGAAATAGGAAGGCTACAGAAGGACTTTCTAAATTCTTTCTAAGGATGTAATTCCATCTCTTACCAATAGAGCCACACCACCGCCTACGCATTCCTGCCTGTCCTTTCAATACATAGTATATCCTTTGGTGTTAAGCTCCCAACTATGCGAAGAATGCAGGGCTGAAGGTGCTATATTTAAATGTGCAAAGCATTTGGAATAAGGTGGATGAGCTCCTGGCGCGATTAGAGATCGGTTGGTATGGCATTGTGGGCATCATTGAGTCGTGGCCGAAAGAATGTTATCATTGGGATCTTAACATCAAAGGATATACTTTGTATTGAAAGGACAGGCAAGAAGGCATAGGTGGTGGTGTGGCTTTGTTGATAAGAGATGGAATTACATCTTTAGAAAGAGGTAACATAGGGTCAGAGAAAGTTAAATGTTTGTGGGTGGAGTTAAGAAACTAAAAGGGTGAAAAAAAACCGTTATGGGAATCATATAGAGGCCTCCAAATAGTAGGCAAGTAGCAAGCAGATTGAGAAAATCAGGTTGGAGTCAGATGGCAAGAGAGGGAATTTGTTATACGTCTACAGCTTGTTCTTGAGACTACTTGGGGAAAAGCTATCTAAGATTGGATGTTGTATAATAACCCAGATCTTATTTGGGAGCTTAACATAAAGAAGAAAGCCTTAGGAGGCAGTGATCATACTCTGATTGAATTCATATTGCAATTTGAGAGGGAGAAGCATAAGTCACATGTATCAGTATCACAATAGAATAAAGGGAATTACAGAGGCGTGAGAGAGGAGCTTGTCTAGGTGGATTGGAGGAGGATACTGGCGGAGATGACCGCAGAGCAGAGATGGCTGAAGTTTCTGGAAATAGATCACAAGGCACAGGATAGATATGTCCCACAGAAGAAGTTGTTCTCAAATGGCAGGTGTAGGCAACCATGGCTGACAAGGGAAGTTAAGGACTGCATAAAAGCCAAGGAAAAGGCATATAAAGTAGCAAAAATGAGTGGGAAGTTGGATGATTGGGAAGCTTTTAAACTCCAACAAAAGGCAACTAAAAAGCTATAAGAAGGGAAAAGATGAAATATGAGGGCAAACTAGCCAATAACATATAGCAGGATACTGAAAGTTTTTTCAGTTATATAAAGAATAAAAGGGAGACGAGAGTTGATATTGGACCACTGGAAAATGATGCTGGTGAGGTAGTAGTGGAGGACAGAGAAATGGCAGACAAACTTAATGAGTACTTTGCATCAATTTTCACTGTGGAAGACACTAGCAGTGTGCCAGAAGTCTATGAGTGTCAGGGAGCAGGAGTGAATGCCATTGCTTTTACAAGGGAAAAAGTGCCAGGCAAACTGAAAGGTCTTAGGGTAGATAAGTCACCTGGACCAGATGGACTACATCCCAGAGTCCTGAGAGAGGTTGCTGAAGAGATTGGTCATGATCTTTCAAGAATCACCTGATTCTGGCATGGTTCCTAAGGACTGAAAAATTGCTAATGTCATTCCACACTGTAAGAAGGGAGGAAAGTAAAAGAAAGGAAATTATAGGCCAGTTAGCCTCACTGTAGTGGTTGGGAAATTGTCGGAGTTTATTATTAAGGATGGAGTTCTGGGGTATTTGGAGACTAATGATAAAATAAGTCAAAGTCAGCATGGTTTCAGCGAAGGGAAATCTTTCCTGACAAATCTGTTAGAGTTCTTCAAGGAAGTAACCAGCAGGGTGGACAAAAGCAAGGCAGTGGATGTCATTTACTTGGATTTTCAGAAGGAGCCTCACAAGAGGCTGCTTAACAAGTTTAAGATCCTATAGCATTACAGGAAAGATATTGGCATGAATAGAGGAATGTCTGACAGACAGGAGACAGTGAGTGGGAATAAAAGGGGGCCTTTTCTGGTTAGCTGCTGGTGACTAGTGGTGTTCCTCAGGGGTCAGTATTGGGACTGCTACTTTTCACATTGTTTGTCAATGATATAGATAATGTAATTAACGGCTTCGTGGCAAAGTTTGCGAATCATACAAGGATACGTGGAGGAGCAGGTAGTAATGAGGAAGCAATGTGATTGCAGCAAGACTTAGACAAATTGGAAGAATGGGCAAAAAAGTGGCAGATGGAATACAGCATTGGGAAATGTGTGATAATGCATTTTGGTAAAAGGAACAATAGTGTGGACTATTATCTAAAGTGGAGAATGTTCAAACATCAGAGGTGCAGAGGGACGGGTGTCCTCGTGTAAGACTCTCAGAAGGTTAATTTACAGGTAGAGTCTGTGGTAAAAAAGGCAAATGCAATGTTGGCATTTATTTCAAGGGGAATAGAATATAAAAGCAAGGAAGTAATGCTGAATGAGGCTTTATAAGACAGTAGTCAGGCTGAACACAAAGCATTGTCAACAGGTTTGAGCGCAATGTCTCAGAAAGGATGTGTTGTCATTGGAGAGAGTCCAGAGGAGGTTCATGAAGATGACTTGGGAATGAAGGACTTAACATATGAGGAATGTTTGGCAGCTTTGGGCCTGTACCAGAATTCAGAACAATGCAGGGTGGGGGAGATCTCATTGAAACCTACCGAATGTTGAAAGGACTAGATAGGGTGGATGTGCAGAGGATGTTTCCTATGGTGGGGGTATCCAGAACTAGAAGGCACAGCCTCAAAATAATTGAGGGGTGACCTTTTAGAAAAGTGGTAAGGAGGAATTTTTTTAGCCAGAGAGTCAATCTGTGGCATGCTCTGCCACAGACTGTGGTGGAGACCACGTCCATGTGTACATTTATGGTGGAAGTTGAAAGTTTCCTGACCTGTCATGGCATCATAGGATATGGCGAGAAGGCAGGTGTATGGGGTTGAGTGGGATCCAGGATCAGCCATGATGGAATGCCAGAGCAGACTCAATGGGCTGAATGACCTAATTTTACTACTATATCTTATAGTCTTATGGACTTAGAGAGATTAAGAAAATGGGCAAAGAAGTGCAGATGGAATACAGTGTTGGGAAATGTATGGTCATGCACTTTGGTAGAAGAAATGAAAGGGTTGACTGTTTTCTAAATGGAGAGAAAATACAAAAATCTGAGGCTCAAAGGGATTCGGGAGTCCTTGTACAGGATTCCCTAAAGGTTAATTTGAGGGTTGAGTCCATGGTGAAGAAGGCAAACGCAATGTTCGCATTCATTTCTAGAGGAGTAGAATATAAAAGCAAGATTGTAATGTTGAGGCTTTATAAAGCACTGGTGAGGCCTCATTTGGAGTATTGTGAGCAGTGTTGTGCCTTTTATCTTAGAAAGGATGTGCTGAAACTGGAGAGGGTTCAAATGATTCTAGGATTGAATGGCTTGTCATATGAAGAGTGTTTGATGGCTCTGGGCCTGTATTCACTAGAATTCAGAAGAATGAGGGGGTGATCTAATTGAAACCTATCGAATGGTGAAAGGGCTTGACAGAGTGAATTTGGAGAGGATGTTTTTTAAGGTGGGAGAGTCTAAGACCAGAGGACACAGCCTCAGAATAGAGGGACATCCTTCTAGAACAGAGATGAGGAGGAATTTCTTTAGCCAGAGAGTGATAAATCTGTGGAATTCATTGCCACAGACAGCTGTGGAGACCAAGTCTTTAGGTATATTTAAGGCAGAGGTTGATAGGTTCTTGATTAGTCAGGGCATGAAGGTGTACAGGGAGAAGGCAGGTGACTGGGGCTGAAAGGAAAAATGAATCAGTCATGATGAAATGTCAGAGCAGACTCGATGGGCCAAATTGCCTATTTCTGCTCCAATATCGTATGTACTGGCTGGGCACAGAAGTACATTCAGCCAGAGACTCATTCCACCGAGATGCAACATTGAGCGTCATAGGAAGTCATTCCTGCCTGTGGCCATCAAACTTTACAACTCCTCCCTTGGAGGGTCAGACACCCTGAGCCAGTAGTCTGGTCCTGGACTTATTGCCATCTGGCATAATTTATATATTATTATTTAATTATTTACTGTTTTATATTGCTATATTTATACTCTATTCTTGGCTGGTGCAACTGTAACGAAACCCAATTTCCCTTGGGATCAATAAAGTATGACTATGACTATGGCTAAAATGCTGGAAATGCTCAGGCAGCACCTGTGAAACCAAAAACAATATTTCAGATTGAATATGTTTCAGGCAATGGTGACCAGAGTTACGAAATCGCAGGCGTTATGATGATTTCAATCTCCATTGAAAACTCATCCCCTGTGAATGTGCCCAGATGCATCAGCCAGGCTGGATAATTGGTTTCAGCAACAGCTCTTTCCACCGACACAAGGAGCAAATGATCACTTCGGGATATCCAGAAGCTAGCATTTACAATCTGTAGTTATGCTTGAAGCTGGGATTTAATTTGTGGATAAACCTTGCTGCAAGACTGACTGAAGTGTAGTAGTTTTCTCTGCAGTATTTTCGCACAGAAACAGAGTAGGGATCCCTGAGACACAGCTACTGTTCCTGGGAGTCATCCAGACAACAGGAGGTGAGGTCCCTGGGAGTCACCATGCCAACAGGAGGTGAGGTCCCCGGGAGTCACCATGACAACAGGAGGTGAGGTCCCTGGGAGTCATCCGGACAACAGGAGGTGAGGTCCCTGGGAGTCATCCAGACAACAGGAGGTGAGGTCCCCGGGAGTCACCATGACAACAGGAGGTGAGGTCCCTGGGAGTCACCATGACAGTAGGAGGTGAGGTCCCTGGGAGTCACCATGCCAACAGGAGGTGAGGTCCCTGGGAGTCATCCAGACAACAGGAGGTGAGGTCCCCGGGAGTCACCATGACAACAGGAGGTGAGGTCCCTGGGAGTCACCATGACAGCAGGAGGTGAGGTCCCCGGGAGTCACCATGACAGCAGGAGGTGAGGTCCCCGGGAGTCACCATGACAGCAGGAGGTGAGGTCCCTGGGAGTCACCATGACAGCAGGAGGTGAGGTCCCTGGGAGTCACCATGACAACAGGAGGTGAGGTCCCTGGGAGTCACCATGACAGCAGGAGGTGAGGTCCCTGGGAGTCACCATGACAACAGGAGGTGAGGTCCCTGGGCGTCACCATGCCAACAGGAGGTGAGGTCCCTGGGAGTCACCATGACAGCAGGAGGCGAGGTCCCTGGGAGTCACCACGACAACAGGAGGTGAGGTCCCTGGGAGTCACCATGACAACAGGAGGTGAGGTCCCTGGGAGTCACCATGACAGCAGGAGGTGAGGTCCCTGGGCGTCACCATGCCAACAGGAGGTGAGGTCCCTGGGAGTCACCATGCCAACAGGAGGTGAGGTCCCTGGGAGTCATCCAGACAACAGGAGGTGAGGTCCCCGGGAGTCACCATGACAACAGAAGGTGAGGTCCCTGGGAGTCACCATGCCAACAGGAGGTGAGGTCCCTGGGAGTCATCCAGACAACAGGAGGTGAGGTCCCCGGGAGTCACCATGACAGCAGGAGGTGAGGTCCCTGGGAGTCACCATGACAACAGGAGGTGAGGTCCCTGGGAGTCATCCAGACAACAGGAGGTGAGGTCCCCGGGAGTCACCATGACAGCAGGAGGTGAGGTCCCTGGGAGTCACCATGACAACAGGAGGTGAGGTCCCCGGGAGTCACCATGACAGCAGGAGGTGAGGTCCCTGGGCGTCACCATGCCAACAGGAGGTGAGGTCCCTGGGAGTCATCCAGACAACAGGAGGTGAGGTCCCCGGGAGTCACCATGAAAGCAGGAGGTGAGGTCCCTGGGAGTCACCATGACAGCAGGAGGTGAGGTCCCTGGGCGTCACCATGCCAACAGGAGGTGAGGTCCCTGGGAGTCACCATGACAACAGGAGGTGAGGTCCCTGGGAGTCACCATGACAGCAGGAGGTGAGGTCCCTGGGCGTCACCATGCCAACAGGAGGTGAGGTCCCTGGGAGTCACCATGCCAACAGGAGGTGAGGTCCCTGGGAGTCACCATGCCAACAGGAGGTGAGGTCCCTGGGAGTCATCCAGACAACAGGAGGTGAGGTCCCCGGGAGTCACCATGACAACAGGAGGTGAGGTCCCTGGGCGTCACCACGGCAGTAGGAGGTGAGGTCCCTGGGAGTCACCATGCCAACAGGAGGTGAGGTCCCTGGGAGTCATCCAGACAACAGGAGGTGAGGTCCCCGGGAGTCACCATGACAGCAGGAGGTGAGGTCCCTGGGAGTCACCATGACAACAGGAGGTGAGGTCCCTGGGAGTCATCCAGACAACAGGAGGTGAGGTCCCCGGGAGTCACCATGACAGCAGGAGGTGAGGTCCCTGGGAGTCACCATGACAACAGGAGGTGAGGTCCCCGGGAGTCACCATGACAGCAGGAGGTGAGGTCCCTGGGAGTCACCATGCCAACAGGAGGTGAGGTCCCTGGGAGTCACCATGACAGCAGGAGGCGAGGTCCCTGGGAGTCACCACGACAACAGGAGGTGAGGTCCCTGGGAGTCACCATGACAACAGGAGGTGAGGTCCCTGGGAGTCATCCAGACAACAGGAGGTGAGGTCCCCGGGAGTCACCATGACAACAGGAGGTGAGGTCCCTGGGAGTCACCGTGCCAACAGGAGGTGAGGTCCCTGGGAGTCACCATGACAACAGGAGGTGAGGTCCCTGGGAGTCATCCAGACAACAGGAGGTGAGGTCCCCGGGAGTCACCATGACAGCAGGAGGTGAGGTCCCTGGGAGTCACCATGACAACAGGAGGTGAGGTCCCTGGGAGTCATCCAGACAACAGGAGGTGAGGTCCCCGGGAGTCACCATGACAGCAGGAGGTGAGGTCCCTGGGAGTCACCATGACAGCAGGAGGTGAGGTCCCTGGGAGTCACCATGACAACAGGAGGTGAGGTCCCCGGGAGTCACCATGACAGCAGGAGGTGAGGTCCCTGGGCGTCACCATGCCAACAGGAGGTGAGGTCCCTGGGAGTCATCCAGACAACAGGAGGTGAGGTCCCCGGGAGTCACCATGACAGCAGGAGGTGAGGTCCCTGGGAGTCACCATGACAGCAGGAGGTGAGGTCCCTGGGCGTCACCATGCCAACAGGAGGTGAGGTCCCTGGGAGTCACCATGACAGCAGGAGGCGAGGTCCCTGGGAGTCACCACGACAACAGGAGGTGAGGTCCCTGGGAGTCACCATGACAACAGGAGGTGAGGTCCCTGGGAGTCACCATGACAGCAGGAGGTGAGGTCCCTGGGCGTCACCATGCCAACAGGAGGTGAGGTCCCTGGGAGTCATCCAGACAACAGGAGGTGAGGTCCCCGGGAGTCACCATGACAGCAGGAGGTGAGGTCCCTGGGAGTCACCATGACAACAGGAGGTGAGGTCCCTGGGAGTCATCCAGACAACAGGAGGTGAGGTCCCCGGGAGTCTCCATGACAGCAGGAGGTGAGGTCCCTGGGAGTCACCATGACAACAGGAGGTGAGGTCCCCGGGAGTCACCATGACAGCAGGAGGTGAGGTCCCTGGGAGTCACCATGACAGCAGGAGGTGAGGTCCCTGGGCGTCACCATGCCAACAGGAGGTGAGGTCCCTGGGAGTCACCATGACAGCAGGAGGCGAGGTCCCTGGGAGTCACCACGACAACAGGAGGTGAGGTCCCTGGGAGTCACCATGACAACAGGAGGTGAGGTCCCTGGGAGTCACCATGACAGCAGGAGGTGAGGTCCCTGGGCGTCACCATGCCAACAGGAGGTGAGGTCCCTGGGAATCATCCAGACAACAGGAGGTGAGGTCCCCGGGAGTCACCATGACAACAGGAGGTGAGGTCCCTGGGCGTCACCATGACAACAGGAGGTGAGGTCCCTGGGAGTCACCATGACGACAGGAGGTGAAGTCCCTGGGAGTCATCCAGACAACAGGAGGTGAGGTCCCTGGGAGTCACCATGACAGCAGGAGGTGAGGTCCCTGGGCGTCACCATGCCAACAGGAGGTGAGGTCCCTGGGAGTCACCATGACAGCAGGAGGTGAGGTCCCTGGGCGTCACCATGCCAACAGGAGGTGAGGTCTCCGGGAGTCACCATGACAGCAGGAGGCGAGGTCACTGGGAATCACCATGACAACAGGAGGTGAGGTCCCTGGGAGTCATCCACCCAACAGGAGGTGAGGTCCCTGGGAGTCACCATGACAACAGGAGGTGAGGTCCCTGGGAGTCACCATGACAACAGGAGGTGAGGTCCCCGGGAGTCACCATGCCAGCAGGAGGTGAGGTCCCTGGGCGTCACCATGACAGCAGGAGGTGAGGTCCCTGGGAGTCACCATGACAACAGGAGGTGAGGTCCCTGGGAGTCACCATGACAGCAGGAGATGAGGTCCCTGGAAGTCACCATGACAACAGGAGGTGAGGTCCCTGGGAGTCATCCAGACAACAGGAGGTGAGGTCCCTGGGAGTCATCCAGACAACAGGAGGTGAGGTCCCCGGGAGTCACCATGACAGCAGGAGGTGAGGTCCCTGGGAGTCACCATGACAACAGGAGGTGAGGTCCCTGGGAGTCACCATGACAACAGGAGGTGAGGTCCCTGGGAGTCACCATGACAACAGGAGGTGAGGTCCCCGGGAGTCACCATGCCAGCAGGAGGTGAGGTCCCTGGGCGTCACCATGACAGCAGGAGGTGAGGTCCCTGGGAGTCACCATGACAACAGGAGGTGAGGTCCCTGGGAGTCACCATGACAGCAGGAGGTGAGGTCCCTGGGAGTCACCATGACAACAGGAGGTGAGGTCCCTGGGAGTCATCCAGACAACAGGAAGTGAGGTGCCCCCTGGTTACAGCAGGCTTCCCTGTCTTCTTAGAGAACTGTGACCAACTCGCTGCAGAACAGATTAGATCAGAGGGGATTTTGCAAGGGGAGACACTTGCACTGATGGCTACAGTTGCGCAGGAAACAAAGGAGAGCTACAGTCTTAGGTCTGTCATGGCTGAGTTGACCCGGAGTGGTAGTTAACTGGGAAGCAACACACATAAAAGTTGCTGGGGAACACAGCAGGCCAGGCAGCATCTCTAGGAAGAGGTACAGTCGACGTTTCAGGCCGAGACCCTTCGTCAGGACTAACTGAAGGAAGAGTGAGTAAGAGATTTGAAAGTGGGAGGGGGAGGGGAAGATCCAAAATGATAGGAGAAGACAGGAGGGGGAGGGATGGAGCCAAGAACTGGACAGGTGATTGGCAAAAGGGATATGAGAGGATCATGGGACAGGAGGCCCAGGGAGAAGGAAAAGGGGGAGGGGGGGGAAACCCAGAGGATGGGCAAGGGGTATAGTCAGAAGGACAGAGGGAGAAAAAGGAGAGTGAGAGAAAGAATGTGTGTATAAAAATAAATAACGGATGGGGTACGAGGGGGAGGTGGGGCATTAGCGGAAATTTGAGAAGTCAATGTTTATGCCATCAGGTAGGAGGCTACCCAGACGGAATATAAGGTGTTGTTCCTCCAACCTGAGTGTGGCTTCATCTTTACAGTAGAGGAGGCTGTGGATAGACATATCAGAATGGGAATGGGACATGGAATTAAAATGTGTGGCCACTGGGAGATCCTGCTTTCTCTGGCGGACAGAGCGTAGGTGTTCAGCAAAATGATCTCCCAGTCTGTGTCGGGTCTCACCAATATATAGAAGGCCACATCGGGAACACAGGACGCAGTATATCACCCCAGCCGACTCACAGGTGAAGTGTTGCCTCACCTGGAAGGACTGTTTGGGGCCCTGAATGGTGGTGAGGAAGGAAGTGTAAGGGCATGTGTAGCACTTGTTCCGCTTACACGGATAAGTGCCAGGAGGGAGATCAGTGGGGAGGGATGGGGGGGACGAATAGACAAGGGAGTCCCATAGGCAGCGATCCCTGCGGAAAGCGGGGGGGCAGGGGGGGTGGGAGGGAAAGATGTGCTTAGTAGTGGGATCCCGTTGGAGGTGGTGGAAGTTACCGAGAATTATATGTTGGACCTGGAGGCTGGTGGGGTGGTAGGTGAGGACAAGGGGAACCCTATTCCTAGTGGGGTGATGAGAGGATGGGGTGAGAGCAGATGTGCGTGAAATGGGGGAGATGCGTTTGAGAGCGGAGTTGATGGTGGAGGAAGGGAAGCCCCTTTCTTTAAAAAAAGGAGGACATCTCCCTCGTCCTGGAATGAAAAGCCTCATCCTGAGAGCAGATGCGGCTGAGTCGGAGGAATTGCAAGAAGGTGATGGCATTTTTGCAAGAGACAGGGTGAGAAGAGGAATAGTCCAGATAGCTGTGAGAGTCAGTAGGCTTATAGTAGATATTAGTAGATAAGCTGTCTCCAGAGATAGAGACAGAAAGATCAAGAAAGGAGAGGAAGGTGTCGGAAATGGACCGGGTAAACTTGAGGGCAGGGTGAAAGTTGGAGGCAAAGTTAATGAAGTCAATGAGCTCAGCATGCGTGCAGGAAGCAGCGCCAATGCAGTCATCGATGAGGCCTGGCCTGCTGCGTTCACCAGCAACTTTTATGTGTGTTGCTTGAAATTGCAGCATCAGCAGATTTCCTTGTGTTTGCGGTGATCAGGAAGTGTTCAGGAGGAACCTGTAGGACAGGCTGGGAGCTGTGGCCACACTGTCAGACCAGGAATGTACTGTACATGAGAGCTGGTGCAGTCAGGAGAACCTCAGTTCCAGCTCAGCTGTGCCCCACTCCACTGTGCCTCCCAGTGGCCATTGCCAACAAATCCAGCAGCCGAGGGAGCAGCTTTCAGCCTCTGCTGAGAACAGTCTTGTCCTCCTGAGTTCTGCCGGCCTGAACCAGCAGACAGACAGTTCCGAAGGACAGAAGCTTCTTGTTCTGTGTAGGACTTTGCCTCTGCTGTCAGGGAACAGACAGTCTTTTCTACAGTCTATCTGCTGGCCTTAACTGAGTTCAGATGTGCACACTGTAGTCTGCCCGATCTTAGGACAGTCCTTTTGGTTGTCCCATTCTCTCTCAGGACATCGGAATCTTTCTTGCAACGTTTAGTTTGTAGGGTTTGCCCTGGCTAGTGTGCTCAGGCTTGCTTCCACAGTGTGCAGACACACCATTTGATTCCTCCAGTCAGTAAGGGCGTTCCATTGTGTGTCCTAGAAGAGAGCCAGACAGACAGCAACCACTGGGACATGGTGGGACACATCTCCAAATCACAGAAGCTGAGAGGTGCATATTCATTTTATTCTCCTGGTTTTGGTCACTTTCTTCTGCAGCCAAATACAGGCCATTCCCTGGTTAAGGTGGAGTTTCATTACTGTGAACTGTTTGATACAGGCCATTCCCCGGTGAGGCAGGGCTTCGTTACTGTGAACTGTTTGTAACCTAGACCATTTGCAAGTTGGAAATATACCTTTGAACCAAGTTCCCAGATGGCAGAAGATGCCCACAGCCCCACAGCTGCTGGCAGATCGGATCACCAGTCTCCCAGATGCCCGTGTACGAGGTGTACATATAGTATGTCAGGCGTTCGTAAACTACGGGGGGGGGGGGGAGTTGTAATTTGTTGCATTAAAATAGCTGTTCTTTTTTGCAACTCATTCATGTGAAGCCACTTGAAGCAAATGAGAGTGGTTTAGAACTCTACCACACAGGAGTATGCCCTTTAGCCTACAATATTGTACTGAACTAATTCATCTAGTAATTAAATACCTAACAAAACTAATCTCTACATGATGCCCATATCCATCCATTCTCTACACTTTCATGCCTGTCTAAAATCCTCTTAAATGCTTCTATCACACCCTTCTCCACCATCACTGCAGGCAACTCACCTCTGTCTGTGTAAAAAATCTTGCCCCGCATGTCTCCTTTAAACTCACTTCTACCACCTTAAACAGATGCCTTCTAGTATTAGACATTTCAACCCTGGGAAAAAAGATACCAGATATATATCTATACCTCTCATAATTCCATAAACTTCTGTCAGATGTCCCCTCAAACTCCACTGCTCCAGAGAAAACCACTCAAATTTTTTCAACCTTATAAAGTATGCCTTCTAATCCATGCAGCATCCTGGTAAACTACTTTTGTCTCCTTTCCAAAACCTTATATCCTTCTTATAATTGAATGCATTGTTCCAGATGAAGCCTAAATAGTTCTATAAATCTGCAACATACTTTTCTGATTCAGTTCCTTGGCAAGCACACCATATGGTTTCTGCCTGTACCTTCATCCATGTGTACATACACTTCCTCAATCAGTCAGCCGAAGGTATTGGACGTAGGTGTCACTTCAAGGCAAAGGGCGGGTGCTGTTGTAGCGGATGACACTTGAACTCTATTATCATGTGCAGTGAGAGGGCGGAATCTCATCCTTATGAAATTGCTGTCCAGTCCTCCGATTACCTTCAGTGGATCAGTCAAAGAAGGGCAATGTAAAGACCCAATTAAGTCACTCTGACCTGTGTCTGAGAACACTCTAGTAAATGCTGCTTGTGACAGCTTGCTGTGGTCGTACTCTATAATTACATAATGATGAATCTTACAGAGGCACTGTAGCTCAGAAGTTCTGCAGCCATGCAAAGCGATTGATGAGGAGTATGACATCATTAGCGGAGCCTATAGCCAATGAGTTGAGGTATTTTTGCAAATGCAAGGGTGATCTCACTTTGCAGTTACATACAGTATGCCAAGTATTATCTACCATGCCTTGCTATGATTGAAAAGTCATTGTTAAAAACAGAATCTTAGCATGCCAGAGATAGATATGTTTGTGTGAAGCAGAGGCTTATCATTTGGAAAACGTCAGCAAAGTGGAAAAGTAGGGGTATCTCTGATAATAATGCACGGGATGAAAGTTGAGTATAAACTACTTGGAGCAGACTCAATGTGCTAAATGGCCTAATTCCTCTGCTATGTCTTATGGTCTTATGAAGGATCTTAGCTTGGAAATTCAAGTACTCTCGGTTAGCATGGAGGTAAGAGATGGCAAAAAGCAAAGGGAGCAGCCGGATGTCTTGGGACATATTGACATATTGCTACCAATGACATATTGCTACCAATGACATGTTGTTGCCAATGACATGTTGCTACCAATGACATGTTGCTACCAATGACATATTGCTACCAATGACATATTGCTGCCAATGACATGTTGCTGCCAATGACATATCGCTACCAATGACATGTCTTGGGACATGTTGCTACCAATGACATGTTGCTACCAATGACATATTGCTGCCAATGACATGTTTCTACCAATGACATATTGCTACCAATGACATATTGCTGCCAATGACATGTTGCTACCAATGACATATCGCTACCAATGACATGTCTTGGGACATGTTGCTACCAATGACATGTTGCTACCAATGACATATTGCTACCAATGACATGTTGCTACCAATGACATATTGCTGCCAATGACATATTGCTACCAATGACATGTTGCTACCAATGACATATTGCTGCCAATGACATGTTGCTACCAATGACATGTCTTGGGACATGTTGCTACCAATGACATGTCTTGGGACATTTTGCTACCAATGACATGTTGCTGCCAATGACATATCGCTACCAATGACATGTCTTGGGACATGTTGCTACCAATGACATGTTGCTACCAATGACATGTTGCTACCAATGACATATTGCTACCAATGACATGTTGCTGCCAATGACATGTTGCTACCAATGACATGTTGCTACCAATGACATATCGCTACCAATGACATGTCTTGGGACATGTTGATACCAATGGCATATTGCTACCAATGACATGTTGCTACCAATGGCATATTGCTACCAATGACATATTGCTGCCAATGACATGTTGCTACCAATGACATATTGCTACCAATGACATGTTGCTACCAATGACATGTTGCTGCCAATGACATGTTGCTACCAATGACATGTTGCTACCAATGGCATATTGCTACCAATGACATGTTGCTGCCAATGACATGTTGCTACCAATGACATATTGCTACCAATGACATGTTTCTACCAATGACATATTGCTACCAATGACATATTGCTGCCAATGACATGTTGCTACCAATGACATATCGCTACCAATGACATGTCTTGGGACATGTTGCTACCAATGACATGTTGCTACCAATGGCATATTGCTACCAATGACATATTGCTGCCAATGACATATTGCTACCAATGACATATTGCTGCCAATGACATATTGCTACCAATGACATGTTGCTACCAATGACATATCGCTACCAATGACATGTCTTGGGACATGTTGCTACCAATGGCATATTGCTACCAATGACATATTGCTGCCAATGACATGTTGCTACCAATGACATATTGCTACCAATGACATGTTGCTACCAATGACATATTGCTACCAATGACATATTGCTGCCAATGACATGTTTCTACCAATGACATATTGCTGCCAATGACATATTGCTACCAATGACATGTTGCTGCCAATGACATGTTGCTACCAATGACATGTTGCTACCAATGACATATTGCTACCAATGACATGTCTTGGGACATGTTGCTACCAATGACATGTTGCTACCAATGACATGTTGCTACCAATGGCATATTGCTACCAATGACATATTGCTGCCAATGACATATTGCTACCAATGACATGTTGCTACCAATGACATATCGCTACCAATGACATGTCTTGGGACATGTTGCTACCAATGACATATTGCTACCAATGACATATCGCTACCAATGACATGTCTTGGGACATGTTGCTACCAATGACATATTGCTACCAATGACATGTTGCTACCAATGACATGTTGCTACCAATGGCATATTGCTACCAATGACATGTTGCTACCAATGACATGGTGAGGAAAGGTCCTGAAGAGAGAATTTAGAGAGCTAAGCGGAAAGCTGAGAAACAGGACCTTCCGGGTAGTAGTTTCTAGATTTCTACCTGTGCCACATGCTAGTGAGGGTAGAAACAGGACCTTCGGTGTAGTAGTTTCTAGATTTCTACCCACATGCTAGTGAGGGTGGAAACAGGACCTTCGGGGTTGTAGTTTCTAGATTTCTACCTGTGCCACGCGCTGGTGAGGTTAGAAACAGAGTGATTAGTAGATGAATGTGACACTGAGAGGCTGGCGAAGGGGACAGGGCTTCAGGTTCTTGGATCACTGGGATCTCTTCTGGGGGAGGTATGCCCTGCACAAAAGGGACGGGTTGCACCTGAACCTAAGGGGAACCCATATTCTCGTGGGCAGGTTTGTTCGAGCTGATGGGGAGGGGCATGGGTATGGAGTGTGCAGTCAAACTAGTTTTAGGCCCCTCATCTAAGAAAAGATGTGCTGTCATTGGAGATAGTCCAGAGGAGGTTCACAAGTTTGATTCCAGGAATGAAAGAATTATCATATGAGGAACATTTGATGGCTCTGGGTCTGTACTTGCTGAAATTCAGAAGGATGAAGCGGAGGGGGGGAAATCACTGAAACCTTTCAAATGTTGAAAGGCCTAGACAGAGTAGATGTATAAAGGATGTTTCCCATGGTGGGGAGTCAAGAGGTCACAGCCTCAGGATAGAGAGGCATCCAGTTAAAACAGAGATACTGAGAAATTTCTTTAGCCTGAGGGTAGTGAGTTTATGGAATTTGTTACCACAGGCAGCTGTGGACGCCAGTTGTTGGGAGTATTTAAGGTGAATATTGATAGGTTCTTGACTAGCCATAGCATCAAAGGTTACGGGGAGAAGACTGGGGAGTGGGGCTGAGGAGGGGAAAAAAAGCATCAGCCATGATTGAATGATGGACCAGACTCGATGGGCCAAATGGCCTGAATCTGATCCTGTGTCTTCGGGCCTTATGGTCTTATCGTAGAAACCATTAGTGGATTCCCTTTAGGTCCCCCAAACAATAGTGGTGATGTAGGCCAAAGCAAAGTGAGAAATTTAGTGCCAAATTTAACTTGGGTACTATCATTAGTTACAGAGGACTTAGATTTGCAAATAGACTGGGTAAATCAAATTAGACGTCATAATAATGATGAATTCAAGGATTGTACTAAATGGTTTTCTATATATTTATGGTGAGGAACCAGACTAGTTTAGGTATATTTGGAAAGAGTAATTAATAACCTTGTAGCTAGAGTTATAGGGAAGAATGATCAGAATTTTCTATAAAAAATGTGGTTTAGTTCAGTCAGAGTCCTATATCTGAATAAAGTAAAGGGGAAATGGAAGAAAAAGTTGGCTTTAAAGATTGGGAAACCAAATTAACTGGGATAATGGTGGGCATCAATGGATGACATCTTCCCAACCACTGAGGTCAGAATAACTGGCCTATAATTTCCTTTCTTCTGCCTCTCTCCCTTCTTGAAGAGTGGAGTGACATTTGCAATTTTCCATTCTTCCAGAGCCATTCCAGAACCTAGTGATTAGACCATAAGACAAAGGAGCAGAAGTCAGCCATGCGGCCCATCGAGTCTGCTCCGCCATTTTATCATGAGCTGATCTATTCTCCCATTTAGTCCCACTCCCCCGCCTTCTCACCATAACCTTTGATGCCCTGGCTACTCAGATACCTATCAATCTCTGCCTTAAATACACCCAATGATTTGGCCTCCACTGCTGCCCGTGGCAACAAATTCCATAGATTCACCACCCTCTGACTAAAAAAATTTCTTCGCATTTCTGTTCTGAATGGGCGCCCTTCAATCCTTAAGTCATGCCCTCTCGTACTAGACTCCCCCATCATGGGAAACAACTTTGCCACATCCACTCTGTCCATGCCTTTCAACATTCGAAATGTTTCTGTGAGGTCTCCCCTCATTCTTCTAAACTCCAAGGAATACAGTCTAAGAACGGACAAACGTTCCTCATATGTTAACCCTCTCATTCCCAGAATCATTCTAGTGAATCTTCTCTGTACCCTCTCCAACGTCAGCACATCCTTTCTTAAATAAGGATACCAAAACTGCCCACAGTACTCCAAGTGAGGTCTCACCAGCGCCTTATAGAGCCTCAACATCACATCCGTGCTCCTATACTCTATTCCTCTAGAAATGAATGCCAACATTGCATTCACCTTCTTCACTACCGACTCAACCTGGAGGTTAACCTTAAGGGTATCCTGTATGAGGACTCCCAAGTCCTGTTGCATCTCAGAACTTTGAATTCTTTCCCCATTTAAATAATAGTCTGCTCGTTTATTTCTTCTGCCAAAGTGCATAACCATACACTTTCCAACATTGTATTTCATTTGCCACTTCATTGCCCATTCTTCCAATCTATCCAAGTCTCTCTGCAGACTCTCCATTTCCTCAGTACTACCGGCCCCTCCACCTATCTTCGTATCGTCAGCAAACTTAGCCACAAGGCCATCTATTCCATAATCTAAATCGTTGATGTACAATGTAAAAAGAAGCGGCCCCAACACGGACCCCTGCGGAACACCACTGGTAACCGGCAGCCAACCAGAATAGGATCCCTTTATTCCCACTCTCTGTTTCCTGCCAATCAGCTAACACTCTATCCACATATGTAACTTTCCTGTAATTCCACGGGCTCTTATCTTGTTAAGTAGCCTCATGTGTGGCACCTTGTCAAAGGCCTTCTGAAAATCCAAATATACAAAACATCCACTTCATCTCCCTTGTCTAGCCTACTGGTAATTTCCTCAAAAAATTGTAATAGGTTTGTCAGGCAGGATTTTCCTTTAAGGAATCCATGCTGAGTTCTGCCTATCTTGTCATATGCCTTCAGGTACTCTGTAACCTCATCCTTGATAATCGACTCCAACAACTTCCCAACCACCGATGTCAAGCTAACAGATCTATAATTTCCTTTTTGCTTCCTTGCCCCCTTCTTAAATAGTGGAGTGACATTTGCAATCTTCCAGTCCTCTGGAACCATGCCAGAATCTATCGACTTTTGAAAGATCATCGCTAATGCCTCCGCAATCTCCACAGCTACTTCCTTCAGAACACGCGGGTGCATTCCATCTGGTCTGGGAGATTTATCTACCTTTAGACTATTCAGCTTCCTGAGTATTTTCTCTGTCGTAATTGTGACTGTGCACACTTCTCTTCTCTGCCACCCTTGAGCATCTGGTTTTCTGCTGATGTCTTCCTCAGTGAAGACTGATGCAAAATACTCGTTCAGTTCCTCTGCCATCTCCTTATCTCCCATTACAATTTCTCCAGCATCATTTTCTATCGGTCCTATATCTACTCTCACCTGTCTTTTACTCTTTATATACTTGAAAAAGCTTTTAGTATCCTCTTTGATATCATTTGCTAGCTTCCTTTCATAGTTAATCTTTTCCCTCTTAATGACCTTCTTAGTTTCCTTTTGTAAGGTTTTAAAAACTTCCCAATCCTCTGTCCTCCCACTAATTTTTGCTTCCTTATGTGCCCTCTCCTTTGCTTTAACTTTGGCTTTGACTTCTCTTGTCAACCACGGTTGCATCCTTTTTCCATTCGAAAATTTCTTCTTTTTTGGAATAAACCTGTCTTGCACCTTCCTGACTTCTCGCATAAACTCCAGCCATGGCTGCTCTGCTGTCTTTCCCGCCAGTGTCCCTTTCCAGTCAACTTTGGCCAGTTCCTCTCTCATGCCACTGTAATTTCCTTTACTCCACTGAAACACCGACACATCAGATTTCGGCTTCTCTTTTTCAAATTTCACAGTGAACTCAGTCATGTTATGATCACTGTCTCCTAAGGGTTCCTTCACCTTAATCTCCCTAATCACCTCCGGTTCATTACACAATACCCAATTCAGTACAGCTGATCCCCTAGTGGGCTCAACAACAAGCTGTTCTAAAAAGATCGTTACTAATGACCTCTGGTCCAGGTGATTTATCTACCTTCAGACCTTTCAATTTCCCAAGAACCTTCTCTACACACTATATGACCCTTGACAGCTGGAACTTCCACTATACTGCTAGTGTCTTCCACAGTGAAGACTGATGCAAAATACTTATTCAGTTCATCCGCCATTTCCTTATCACAGCCCCCACTGTCATCTACCTTTTAATATTAATAAACATAGATTAAACTTCGACTTGATACCCTCATTGGAATTAGTGATGTTGATTCTGAACTTTAAATGTACAGCACTATTCGTAGGCACCTCAGTAACCACAGCCTCCTAAACTTGATAATTAATTATTCTTAATCTAAGTTTTCATTGTTAACCACTCAATTTCTACTCAGCTGTTAAGATTCTGTTGGCTGGCACCTTATAGAAGGCTTTCAGGATGTCCAAATAGCCTCTAGAGCTAGTTTGCACTTCTCTATTTAGAATGTTATTGCAAAAAAGTGTATTTGCTAAATCTGTGTATTCCTCCTAATCTTAATATTATTTTCAAAGTGCCATGTTACTACTTCCTTCGCGACAGATTCCAGTATTTTTTCCCTGCCATCCTTAGGGTATCTGATCCTCATTTTCACTCTCTCTCATTTCTTAAACAATAGAGTTGTGTCTGTTGTCGTCCACTTGTGGGAGCCTTTCTGGACTGCAAATCTACTGGAAATACTGAAACCTTGTCTACAGAAATGCATTCCTGAATCCCAGGGTTTTGCATGTGGTAGTAATAGGGTTAATGAAAGTGACGGTTGTCATTCCATAGTTTTCAGAGCATTTGGGAAGCTACCAAATATAACCTAATTGTTAAGAAACTAGAGACATAGAGAGAGGGAGGGACGGACAAAACATAGGGAAGTACAGATCAAATAGCCTGACATTAGTGGAAGGAAAATTGCTGAAGCTTTAGTAAGGTAATAGGACAATTAGAAAATTATAAGAAAATCAAAAAGAAAGGATTTATTAGAGTAACATCTAGCTTGAACAGTTTGTCTGAAGAGGAAAAGATTAGACAGGATAGGATTGTGTCTATAGGAATTTAGGAGATTGAAGATTGAACAGGAAACATTGACTGAAGCAATAGATCCTGATGGGTCTCACTATGTGGAGCAATTGTGAGAGGTATAAAAATAAGGGTCGGTATTTAAAAGTGGAAGGTCTCTATTTAAGGCAGAGGCAAGGAGATACTCTTTCTCTCAGAGAGCTATGAGTCTTTCGAATGATTTTTCTCATTAGGTGGTGGAAGTGGGTATCTGAATGTTTTCAATACAGTTACACTCTCTAACATCCCAGCTTCTTACCATGTTTAGAGCGCAAAGTAACATGGCCCCATTGTGAGACCCAACGTAGATTGGGAGACCGCTTCGCTGAGTACCTATTCTCTGTCCACCAGAAAAAGCAGGATCTTCCATCATTTTAATTCCACTTCCCATTCCCATTCTGATATGTCTATCCATGGTCTTCTCTACTATCGTGATGACGCCACACTCATGTTAAAGGAACAACACCTCATATTCTGTCTGGGTAGCCTCCAACCTGATGGCATGAACATCAATTTCTCGAGCTTCTGGTAATGGCTCCACCCCCTTTCTTTATTCCCGTCTCCTTTTCCCTCTCTCACCTTATCTCCTTGCCTGCCTATCTCCTCTCTTTGGTGATCCTCCCCCTTTTACTTTCTTCCATGGCCTTCTGTCCTCTCCTACTAGATCTCCTCTTCTCCAGCCCTGTATCTCTTTCACTAATCAACCCCCCCAGCTACACCCGTTCCCCCACCCCACCTCCGGTTTGACCTATCACTTTGTGTTTCTTCCTTCCCTTTCACCCACCTTCTAACTCTACTCCTCGTCTTTCTCTCTCCAGTCCTGCTGAAGGGTCTCGGCCCAAAACTATTTTTAGATTATGAAGACACGCAGTCCTCTTTTATTGTCATTTAGTAATGCATGCATTAAGAAATGATACAATATTTCCTCTGGTGTGATATCACAAAACACAGGACAGACCGAGACTGAAAAAAGCTAACAAAACCACATAATTATAACATATAGTTACAAAAGTGCAACAATACCATAACTTGATGAAGAAGTCCATGAGCACAGTAAAAGCTCAAAGTCTCTCAAATGTCCCACATCTCACGCAGACGGGAGAAGGAAGAAAAACTCTCCCTGCCATACCCGACCACGGTCCGACTCTGAGTCATCCGAAAACTTTGAGCTCTGATCAGCTCTCCGACACCGAGTATTGAGTGCCATCTCTGTCCGAACGATTCGACCTCCATCTTGGTCACCAATAGCAGGCAAAGCCGGAGATTTTGAGGTCTTCCCTCCGAAAGATTCCCGACTGCGCAGTAACGACAGCAGCGATCGAGCGTTTCAGAAATTTTTCCAGATGTTCCTCTGTGCTTTCATGTCCATCTCCATCAAATTAGAATTGTCCACGGCCCATATTTAACAGATAGAATATCATTTTTCACCGGAGGGCTGCGCATGTGCGGTGTACTGCTTCTCTCTCCTCCCGCCATCTTTTCTATAGATGCTGCCTGGCCTGCTGAGTTCCTCCAGCACTTTGTGTGTGTTGCTCAGATTTCCAGTATCTGCAGATTTTCTCTTGTTTGTGATAATCGCATTGTCTTGTGTTTGCCTAATTTTGGACAGGTCATGCAACTGTGCTAGAAAGCTGAGTTTAGCAAATGAGTCTCTCATGCCCTGCAGTGATTATTCATCCCATCCTGACTTAAACAGTGAGAGCAGTCCATCTCTGCTTGTATCTGAGCTTCCATGATGACACAGTCTCAGTGCAGCCTGACTTGAGCAGGTATAGCTTACGTACCTATCGCTTCTCATTGAAAAGTCTGGATGGATGAGGTTTCTTATTGACGTAGTTGCTCATATCTGTTGAGATGTCTACTCAGTGGCCACTTTATTAGGTACACTTGTACACTTGCTTGTAATGCAAATATCTAATCAGCCAATCGGGGGCAGCAGCTCCATGCAGACATGGTTAAGATGTTCAGTTGCTGTTCAGGCCAAGTTTCAGAAAGGCGAAGAAATGTGATCTAAGTGACTTTGACCGTGGAACGATTGTTGGAGACAGACAGGGTGGTTTGAGTATCTCAGAAGCTGCTGATCTTCTGGGATTTTTATGCACAACAGTTTCTAAAGTTTACAAAGAATGGTGTGAGAGACAAAAGAAAACATCTAGCGAGTGGCAATTCTGTGGGTGAAAATGCCTTGTTTATGAGAGAGGTCAGAGGAGCATGGCCAGACTGGTTTAGGCTGACGGGAAGGCGACAATAACTCAAATAACCATGTGTTAAAACAGAGTTGGGCAGAGGAGCATCTCTGAATGAACAACATATTGAAGAGGGCCACGAGTGCACTTATTAAGTGAGTGCAGCAGTATGGCTATGAACACAGGTTGTTAACTGGTGGTCTTCTGAGCAAGTTGTAAAAGTTGGGTAGTCTGCCAGTGAATAATAGTTTATGTTTTTCATACTTACATGGGAGAAAATATTACATAGAAACATAGAAACATAGAAAATAGGTGCAGGAGTAGGCCATTCGGCCCTTCGAGCCTGCACCGCCATTTATTATGATCATGGCTGATCATCCAACTCAGAATTTACTGATGACAAATTCCAGGGGTAACATCACTGGGGGAGCTACACACCAACAGATGGTGCTTGTGAAGACAGCAATCCTGTTAGAAGACAAAGACAATTTCACCAGTGGGAGCTAAGGTATTCAGAAATGAGCACTGAATTGACTTACTCCACATTAACATGATTTGAAGCAACTCAATATTTTATTCTCCAGAGAAGTGTGAACAAGTATCTCACATGTTTTGTGAATGTGAGTGAGGTGTCAGTCAGAATATCTTTGGTGTGTGGCCCAAAATCTTTGTTGTGAGGAATTGACTAGTAGCTGGTGGAGAGTGAAAGAAATGGCAAGTCGTGCAGAGTGTTTGGAAGAATGAGGATTGGATGGTGAAATTCAGGAAGCATGTGATATGTGAGGATGATATTCAGATGACCAGTTTCACAGATGCTGTCTCTAGCATTTTGTGTGTTTTGCCTTGGACTTTCAGCATCTGCAGATTTTCTCATGTCTGAGTTTCATTTCTGCTCTCAGTTGCTGCTTTTGCCTGCTCTATGCAGATCTATAGATAAGCTTCTTCGTGTTTGATAGACAGCTTGGAGACTTGGACAGTCTTCCAAACACCAAAAAGGAGAAGCTTGATGTGTAACATTAGTTAACGCCCTGATTAGAGGGAAGCTGCCCCATGTGCATCAGCAGAGCCTTGTGACCACTGATATTTATTTCCTTCTCTTTGCTTTCTGTGCTGTTCTTTGGCTACTGATGTTACAGGGTGGATAACCATAGTCTGTGAAACATACAGGAACATTACCACCAGCAACAGGCGGGTGAAATAAACAGAGACATCATCAATAGCAGCAGCTCAGTGAAAATAATGGGCCGACTTTTGAAATTTGAATGATGTTTCTTAATCTTGAAATACTTGAATTATATGACTTTGAAGCAAGGCATCTGACCCAGCCTGCTGGCAGCAGCTTATTCAAGGAGCCGTCTAATTAGGCTCATATTGCTGCAATGTCTGACTTCAAAATAATACCATTTGGTTACTAATAAAGCACATTTTGGTAGCCTGGAAGTGGGAAGGATCTAGCTGTTTATGAAATGAAGATCGTCATGCCTCTTTTCTTTGAGAGAATCATTTGGATTAAGGGGCACATGGATTGTGTGCTGAGAAAGGTTGATGGAAGGGAATTGAAAATTAGACCTGGTAATGATGTTGGCAAAACTATTGGATTGGCATAAAATCTCCACATGGTTCACTAATGCTTAATGGAGCTTAACGTCCAAGGATACACATTGTATCAAAAGGTTAGGCAGGAAGGCAGGGAGGACAGTGTTGCTCTGTTAGTAAAAATTGGAATCAAATTATTAGAAAGAGGTGACATAGGGCCAGAAGTTGTTGAACCATTGTGGATAGAGCTAAGGAACTGCAAAGGTAAGAAGACCCTGATGAGAGTTGTATTGACCCTCAAACAATAGTAAGGATGTGGCCTATAAATCACAATGGGAGATAGAAAATGCATGCCAAAAGGGCAATGTTATAAAAGTCATGTTATAAAAGTTCAATATGCAGGTAAATTGGAAAATCGGGATTCCAGGAGGGGGAATTTCTAGAATGCCCACAAGATGACTTTTTAGAGCAGCTCGTGTTTGAACCAAGTAGAAAATCAACTATTCTGGATTGGGTGTTGTGCAATAAACCAGAATTGATTAGAGACCTTAAGGTAAAAGAACCCTTAGGGGACAGTAATCATTATATGATCGAATTCACCCTGACATTTGAGAAGGAGAAGCTAAAGTCAGATGTATCAGTATTACAGTTAAGTAAAAGGACTGACAGAGGCTTGAGAGAGGATTAGGCCAGTATTGATTAGAAAAAGAACACTGGCAGGGATGATGGCAGAGCTGCAATGGCTGGAATTTCTGGAAGCAATTCAGAAGGTACAGGATATACACCCCAAAGAGGAATAAGTATTCTAAAGGAAAGATGACAGAACTGTGGCTAACAAGAGAAGTCAATGCTAACATAAAAGCCAAAAGAGAGGACATATTATAGAGCAAAAATTAGTGGGATGTTAGAGGATTGGGAAGCTTTTAAAAACTGGCAGAAGGCAACTAAAAAGTCATTAAGAAGGTAAAGATGGGATACGAAAGTAAGCTGGCCAATAACATAAAAGAAGATACTAAAAGTTTCTTCAGATACATAAAGTGCAAAAGAGAAATGAGTATGGATAATGGACTGCTGAAAAACAATGCTGGAGAGGTAGTAATGGGGGATAAGGAAATAGCGGATGAACTGAATAAGTATTTTGTGCCAGCCTTCACTGTGAAAGATACTAGTAGCATGATGGAAGTTCCAGATGTCAGGGGTCATGAAGTATGTGAAGTTACCTTAACTAGAGAGAAGGTTCTTGGGAAACTGAAAGGTCTGAAGGTAGGAAAGTTACCTGGACCAGATGGTGTACACCCCAGAGTTCTGAAAGAGGTGGCTGAAGAGATCATGGAAGCATTATTATTGATCTTTTAAGATTCACTAGATTCTGGAATGGTTCTATAAGAATGGAAAATTGCAAACTCTTCAAGAAGGGAAAGAGGCAGAAGAAAGTAAATTATAGGTCAGATTGTGGTGGGACAGATTATTTTTATATTATATGTCAATGATTTGGATGGTGGAATTGATGGCTTTGTTACAAAGTTTGCAGGTGATATGAAGGTAGGTGGGGGGCAAGTATTTTGAGGAAATAGAGAGGCCCCAGAAGGACTTAGACAGTTTAGGAGAATGGGCAAAGAAATGGCAGATGGAATACAATGTGGGGAAGTGCATGGTCATGGACTTCGGTAGAAGAAATGAAAGGGTTGACTATTTTCTAATTGGAGAGAAAATACAAAAATTTGAGGTGCAGAGGGACTTGGGAGGCATCATGTGAGTTTCCCTAAAGGTTAATTTGCAGGTTGAGTTGGTGGCGGGAAAAGCAAATGCAATGTTAGCAGTCATTTCAGAAAGACTAAAATATAAAGGCAAGGATGTAATGTTGGCATTTTATAAGGCACTGGTGAGGCCTCACTTGGAGTGTTGTGAGCAGTTTTAAGCCCCTTATGTTAGAAAGGATGTTCTGAAATAGGAGAGGATTCAACGGAGGTTCACGAAAATGATTCCAGGTTTGAATAGCTTGTCATATGAAAAGCATTTGATGGCTCTGGGCCTGTATTCACTAGAATTCAAAAGAATGAATGGTGACCTCATTGAAACCTACCAAATGGTGAAGGTCCTTTTATAGAGTGGAAAGGATGTCTCCTATTGTGGCAAAGGTTAAGATCAGAGCACACAGCCTCACAACAAAGGGGTGTTCTTTTAGAACAGAGATGAGGAGGAATTTCTTCAGTCAGAGAGTAGTGAATCTGTGGAATTTTTAGCTACAAGCAGCTGTGGATGCCAAGTTTTTATATATGTATATTTATTGAATTGAATTGACTTTATTACTTACATCCTTCACATACATGAGGAGTAAAAATCTTTACATTACATCTCTGTCTGAATGTGCAATTTGCAAATTATAGTAATTTGTAATAAATAGTATGTTCAGTAAGGTATACAACAAGACAGTCAATACAGCATAGAAATACAATTACATCAGCATGAATTAATCAGTCTGATGGCCTGATGGAAGAAGCTGTCCCGGAGCCTGTTGGTCCTGCTTTTATGCTGCAGTACCGTTTCCCGGATGGTAGCAACTGGAACAGTTTGTGGTTGGAGTGGTTTAAGGCAGAGGCTGATAGATTCTTGATTGGTCAGGGCATGATTGGTCAGGCTGTCTACAAGAAGGGTCAGAGCCGTCTCTATTTCCTGAGGAGACTGAGATCCTTTAGCATCTGCCGGACGATGCTGAGGATGTTCTACGAGTCTGTGGTGGCCAGTGCGATCATGTTTGCTGTTGTGTGCTGGGGCAGCAGGCTGAGGGTGACAGACACCAACAGAATCAACAAACTCATCCGTAAGGCCAGTGATGTTGTGGGGATGGATCTGGACTCTCTCACGGTGGTGTTGAAAAGAGGATGCTGTCTAAGTTGCATGCCATCTTGGTCAATGTTTCCCATCCACTACATAATGTACTGGGTGGGCACAGGAGTACATTCAGCCAGAGACTCATTCCACCGAGATGCAGCACAGAGCGTCATAGGAAGTCATTCCTGCCTGTGGCCATCAAACTTTCCAACTCCTCCCCTGGGGGGTCAGACACCCTGAGCCAAAAGGCTGGTCCTGGACCTACTTCATAATTTACTGGTGTAATTTACATATTACTATTTAACTATTTATAGTTCTATTACTATTTATTACTTATAGTGCAACTGTAATGAAAACTAATTTCCCCCGGGATGAATAAAGTATGACTATGACCATGACAATGACTATGAAGGGATACGGGGATTAGACAGGAGACTGGGGCTGAGGGGAAAATTTGATCAGCTATGATGAAATGGTAGAGCAGACTTGATGGACCAAATGGCCTAGTTTTACTTCTATATCTTATGGTTTATGGTCTAAAATCTCGACCTGGTTCACTAATGACCATCAGAAGACACGAATTGTCATCCTTACCTCATCTGGCCAGTGTGTATAACCCCAGAGCCATCAACTGCCTCTGAAATAGTCCAGGATGTGGGAGGCAATCATCGTCTTTATATGACCATGATCATTCTTGGCAAATGTCTACAGAAGTGGTTTGCCATTGCCTTCTTCTGGGCAGTGTCTTTACAAGACAGGTGACCCCAGCCATTATCAATACCCTTCAGATATGGTCTGCCTAATGTCAGTGGTTGCATAACCAGGATTTTGTATGCACCATCTGCTCGTACGACCACCCACCACCTACTCCTGTGGCTTCATGTGACCCTGAATGGGGGGAGCGGGCTGTAAGCAGTTGCTACACCTTGCCTGTGGGTGACCTGCAGGCTAGCGGAGGGAAAGAGTGCCTTACACCTCCTTTGGTAGAAGTGCATCTCCACCCTGCCAACCTATTTTTAAGCACAAGTCAATTGAAAATTGCCTTTGTTCTGTGGAAGAGACAAAACCTCGGCCATTGCGTGAGAGTAGTATGGCTCAGAATTCATCTTGACACGATGTTTGTTTGACATCTCAGATAGCTCGAGTGTAGAATAGAGAGAGTGACGGCATTCATCATGTATTGCTTGTTTTCAGTGTTGCCAGGAAAAACTGTGCCACTATTTTTCTGTGCTACAAACAAGTTGTGACCTAGTCACAAGGAAGCATGTTTTCATAGCTCCTCATTCACTGAAGCTCGTAAATTTAAAGGGCCATGCACGCTTCTACAGTCTGCCCGACAACACACTGACTCCTGATTTGGATGTAGCAACTATCATCTAGAATGAATTTGGCCTCAGTGCACAGCCACATGCACATAGACTCTTGTTTATTTCTTACGAGTTCACAAGACGCTCTTCCTCTTAGGTAATCTGCACTGCCTGCCTGCCATTCTAAAAGAGTGCTTGATCTTGGGAAAGTAAGGCTTCTGGATCCACCTCCTGTGAGCCCAGTGGTTCATCTATACAACAGTCACTGTGGCACAACCAAGAGTCACAAAATGATTGGCATCAAGGACTTTGAGATGAGATTCCAGTGTTCGTATTCTTCAGCGAGGGTCATTATCTGCTGCTCCACCACCGGGCCTTTGCCTGACGTGTTTGAGCAGTAGGAGTAAAAGTCCAAAACTTGGGAGGGGGTAGGGGCAGTATGAGGGGAGAAGGAAGATCTTGGTGGAGACACTCCTTTGGACATACTTTCAGCACGAACCAGGTTGCTAGTTTTCATGGGGATCCTACTCACACTCACGATGAAAGTAAATGTGAAATGCAGGTTGTACCCAGCTTACCTGCTTTTCACATTCAGTTGCCAAGATCCCATGTGGGAGTTAACTACTCGATTCTCACTTTGTGCCTCTTCAGTAGACATCACCTAGAGGGCTTCTGAACATCTGGATAACTGCTGTCAGGCATGGGTAAGGATGTAGGTTTTTGTAAATAAAACAGTGTGAGCATTTTATGTTTAAGAAAAACTGTAACAACTCATTTATTGTACTGCAAACACTGAACACCAGAAACATGATAACCGAACTTCATGTAATATGTCATCATGTCAGACCAGTCTCTTAAAGTGAACCCCAACTCAATGTTGTGGTTGTGAGTTATGTACTTTTCAACCAATTACATTACTCTACACAGCTCCCCAGTCCCCCACCCAGAATTCACTAAAACTGGCACTGTCCGGAGCTCAAACGAGCTGCCCGGCTGGGGTCCCGGACGAGCTGCCCGGCTCGGGTCCTGGACGAGCTGCCCGGCTCGGGTCCTATGATCCACAGGAACAGCAGGTGTCTCTGGCTCGTCCAGTGGTGTATTGACAGTCTCATGGTCATGTTGTGATGGCAGGGGTATGGTCGTGGAATCCTCCAAGTTTTGGTGGGCCAGTTCAAGGCAATCCACCAAAACACATTAAGTCTTTTCTCTCCATTCCAAAACAAGGAATGGGCCTAAGGGGATGTTAGTGTGGACCATGGCGGACACAAACAAATGAGGCAGAATGTAGAGAGCTGTACGCCATGATGGGAGGTAGGGATAGATGCTCAGGAATTGAATTTACTGAGGAGGGTGGAACGCTGTTCAGAGGCCGACTAGGCCGTCGTGGCATCAGGAATAAAATCACTTGGGCCTCCCAGTGACTGCCCGTGTACCAAGTCAGCCAGGAACATTTGTAGGTCCTCTTTAGAAGCAGTTCTAAGCCCCAGCAGGAACCATGGGAGATGATCATGCCAACAGACATCCATTAGGGAAGCGCTCAGAGCAGCCTTCAAGAAGCAGTGACTTAGGTCACAAAGGCCATTGGACTGCGGGTGATACGCTGTGGTGTGATGTAGCCTAACACCATCACAGCCCAGAGGTCTGATATTAATAGGGAACCGCAGTCAGAGGAAATATCAGGTGGGATGCCAACCTGAGCAACCCAGGTGCTGATAAACACGTGAGCCATGTCTGTGGTTATCGTCAATAGAAGAGGGATGACCTCTGGCCACCTGGTGGTACGGCCCACCATGGTAAGGAGGCGCATGAAACTGCGGAAGGGGGAAAAGAGGACCAACCAGGTCCACATTGACATGGTCAAATCATCCCTTAGGCCAATGGAGCCCCAACATGATGGTTAATTTTCACCTGCTGGCGCTCAACACAGGCTGCAGTCCAATCACACACGGTCCTTCCTAAGGCCAAGCCACACAAACTTTAGTGCAACCACTTTCTGTGAGGCCTTCTGGCCCAGATGTGAGAGGCCATGAATGGAGTTAAAAACAGTCCATCTCCAGTTTGCCGTCACTATGGGGCGAGGGCGACCGCTTGAGACATGGCACAGGAGAGAAACCCCCAGCTTCCCTAAACTTAATGTCAGCCAACCGCAGGCCCATGACTGCTGTTCGGTAAGCCTGGACCTCTGGGTCAGTAGCTTGGTCAGCTGCCATGCCAGCATAGACAACCCCACTGTGTACGGCCTCAGTGGCTGGGTGTGAGGTGCAATCAGCTACAAAATTATTTTTCCCTTTGATATGTTGTATATCATTTGTGGACCCGGATATGCAGGCCAGGGGGCATTGCTGTGGTGCAGATCAGGGATCTGATATTTCAGCCTATATGTACACAAGAGATTTGTGGTCAATGACGACCTGTAAAAGAGAATGAAAATGGTGGGGAGCTGTGCTGTGGTTCCTTTCGGGGAGATGGAGCTGCCGGCTGAAGAAGGTGAGCGGCTGCCACACGCCTCTGACCAGCTGTTCATGTGCAGCACCCACAGCATCGTCTGAAACATCAATAGTAATGTATTTGGTACGTTGGGGAGCTGGTGTGCCAGTAGGGTCCCATTAGAAAGAGCTCGTTTAGTATCATCAAATGCCCTGGTCATGTCCGCTGACCAGTCATGCATGTGATTCGGGGTAATGTCTTTAAACACACTATACAGGGGGAGCTTAAGTTCAGCAGCTCACGGAATAAAGCGATGATAGAAATTCACCATGACCAAAAACTCCTGTAGACTTTTAGTAGTGCGGGGTGGAAGAACATCCACAATACTGGTTACTTTTGATGGGAGGGGTTTCGCCTCTCCTGTGGAGATGCAATAGTTGAGAAAGTCAATGGTTGACAACCCAAACTGGCACTTAGCAGGGTTGATAATCAACCCATGTGGGCTTAAGCACTTGAAAAGTATGTGGAGATGAGATATGTGTTCGGACTTGGTTGCACTGGCGACAAGTATGTCATCGAGGTAAACAAAAAAATATCTAAGCCAGAGTCCATCATCCATTGGAAAGTCTGCAATGTATTTTTCAGCCCAAACGGCAGGAACAGAAACTCAAAAGGCCAAACGGGGATATGCACACACATTTTAATTCCACATCCCATTCCCATTCTGACATGTCTATCCACGGCCTCCTCTACTGTAAAGATGAAGCCACACTCAGGTTGGAGGAACAACACCTTATATTCCGTCTGGGTAGCCTCCAACCTGATGGCATGAACATCGACTTCTCTAACTTCCGCTAATGCCCCACCTCCCCCTTGTACCCCATCTGTTACTTATTTTTATACACACATTCTTTCTCTCACTCTCCTTTTTCTCCCTCTGTCCCTCTGACTATACCCCTTGCCCATCCTCTGGGTTTTTCCCCCCTCCCCCTTTTCCTTCTCCCTGGGCCTCCTGTCCCATGATCCTCTCATATCCCTTTTGCCTATCACCTGTCCAGCTCTTGGCTCCATCCCTCCCCCTCCTGTCTTCTCCTATCATTTTGGATCTCCCCTCCCCCTCCCACTTTCAAATCTCTTACTCACTCTTCCTTCAGTTAGTCCTGACGAAGGGTCTCGGCCTGAAACGTCGACTCTACCTCTTCCTGGAGATGCTGCCTGGCCTGCTGCGTTCACCAGCAACTTTGATGCGTGTTGTTCATTAATTGCCACGTGGGCAGCAACCACCATTGAACTTGGGGACCATAAGGAGGGGTGAAGCCCAGGGTCTATTCGACTGGTACAGTTCTGAGTCTTTCCATGTTGGGAAACTCAGCCTTCGTAGTTGCCAGCTTTTCTGGGTCCAGTCTATGTGTGCGGGCACGGACTGATGGGCCAGATTCGTAAATGTGATGCTCGGCCTCATGTCTTGTGACTGTCGTGGAGAATGTGGGCTTGTTGAGGTAGAACTTAGAACATAGAAAACCTACAGCACAAAGCAGGCCCTTCGGCCCACAAAGCTGTGCTGAACATGTCCTTACCTTAGAACTACCTAGGTTTGCCCGTAGCCCTCTATTTTACTAAGCTCCATGTACCTAACCAGGAGTCTCTTAAAAGACCCTATTGTTTCCCTCTCCACCATTGCCGTCAGCAGCCCATTCCATGCACTCACCACTCTGCGTAAAAAAAACCTTACCCCTGACATCTCCTCTGTACCTACTTCCAAGCACCTTAAAACTGTGCCCACTTGCGCTAGCCATTTCAGCCCTGGGAAAAAGCCTCTGACTATCCACATGATCAATGCCTCTCATTATCTTGTACACCTCTATCAGGCCACCTCTCATCCTCTGTCGCTCCAAGGAGAAAAGGCCAAGTTCACTCAACCTATTCTCATAAGCCATGCTCCCCAATCCAGGCAACATCCTTGTAAATCTCCTCTGCACCCTTTCTATAGTTTCTACATCCTTCCAGTAGTGAGGCAACCAGAACTGAGCACAGTACTCCAAGTGGGGTCTGACTAGGGTCCTATATAGCTGTAACATTACCTCTCAGCTCTTAAACTCAATCCCACGGTTGATGAAGGCCAATACACCGTACGCCTTTTTTTTGTAATTTATTTTTATTGAAGTTCATCATCAAACAAAACTTTCCATAAGATGTATTTCAGATACTGTACATATATATCATATAGTCATATTTGTCACAAATCTCCACATAATATTTATCTGAGGTATACACTTACAGAAAGGAGAGGAAAGAAAGGACAATCGAAAAAAGAAAACTATGTACAGAGTAGGGAATGATCTTTTTTTTTTTACAACATATTCATTGACTGGTGAGAATAAAATCAGGCCTATGAGGTGTTATGTAGTTAAACCATTTTTTCCAGTATGAATCAAATTGTTCCAATTTATGATTAACAGATGCTGTTATTTTCTGCATTTTGTAAATGTCCATTGTAATCTCCATCCATACATTTAGAGTTGGGCTCTCCTGTGATAACCATTTCCTGGTAAGGGTCTTTTTACCAGCCACCAGCAGTACATTCATTAAATATGTATCTCTTTTCAACCATTCTTGAGGTATAAACCCAAAGTATATGGTCTTACTCTCTAAGGGTATTTCACATTTAAAGATGTCTTGTAGGGCATTATGTATCCCACTCCAATAGTTTTTGATAACGGGGCATTCCCAGAAAATATGATAATGGTTTGCATTTTGATTTCCACAATTTCTCCAGCAAACAGGGGGGTTGTTATCATAATGGGATTTCTGAGAGGGTGTAATAAAATATCTTACCAATTTTTTCCACCCGAACTCCCTCCATTTCTGTGAACTGGTACACTTCCATTGATACCTCCATATTATTGTCCAGTCTTCCTCAGATATTATTATCCCTCCTTCCTTCTCCCATTTTGTTTTAATGTATGATGTCGAATGTGTTTTAAGATTTGACAAACCCTTACACAACGCTTGAAATTATTCTACTACCATTGTCTGAATAATCTGCTTTTCTAAATAGCTCTATCAAACAGGTACTTGCCTTGGTTACATTTTTAACCGTCCTATTAACATACTGTCGCATCTGTAAATATCGATAAAAGGCTTGTTTTTTTAGTAAGTGTTTCTCTTTGAGCATTTCAAAACTGAACAGTGTTCCTTCTTTCATTATATTGCAAATAGCTGCTATTCCTTTAGCCGTCCAGTCCTTAAATCTCGCCTCCAGTTTGTTCGGTGTAAAATCTGAGTCATGTGCACAACATTTAAGAATTGCAATGTCTGTCTCTAGTTTATATTCTTTTATAATTGTTTTCCATATTTTAAGAGTCCATTTCACCCATGGGTTATCAATAGTATTTATGTAACTTTGTAGGTTGTTATCAGCCAAAATTGCCTGTATGGGGATGGAAAGTATCCTCTCCTCAATGTTTTTCCATTGAGCGTCATATGATGGGTTGCACCAGCATATCACAGCGCTCAACTGCGCTGCAAAATAATAATCTCTAAGAGAAGGTAGGCCCCATCCCTCCTTTTCCTTGGCTAATTGCAAAGTTTTGAGACGAATTCTAGACCTTTTACCTTGCCATATATATCTTGATAGCATCTTGTTCCATTTATTGAATTGATTTTGGTTAGTCTCTATTGGTCGGGTCTGAAAGAGATATAGCAGTCTGGACAGTATATTCATTTTAATAGATTCAATCCTTGAACTGAGACCAAGGAAAGGAATTAGGTTCCATCTTGTTATATCTTCCTTAATTTTTTATATATAGGCTGATAATTGCATTCTGATAAATTCACCAAATATTTTGGCATAATGATGCCCGAATATTTGACAGTCTCTGTTTGCCATGCCCAAGGATGGCAAACTTTCAATTTCTCTTGGTGGGCTATAGTTATATGAAAGTAATTGGGTTTTATCTATGTTGATCTTGTATACTGATAATTGGCCATATTGTTCAAAGGATTGCATCAATTTAGGCAAAGAGTATGTTGGTTGCCCTAGACAGATCAAATTGTCATCCGCGTAACAGGCCAATTTATGTTCTGTCCCTTTAATGGTAATTCCCCTGGTATCTCCATTTTGTCTGATGTGTTGAGCTAATGGTTCCAGATATATTGCGAAGAGTAGTGGTGACCATGCACAACCCTGTCTCGTACCCCTTTCCAGGGTAAAACTCCTAGCAGTAGGATTGTCATATACTGCCTGTATAGTTTTAATAATTGTGTCATGTAGACCAAATCTATGTAAAACTCTGTAAAGAAAATAACCGAATCAAATGCCTTTTATTACACTTATACTACACTTTTACTACACTTATCGCTATTGCTTCAATTTCATTTTTTAAAATATGATCCATAATGTGAAGTGTCCTTCGTATAGTGTCTTGTGTTTGGCATTGTTGTTTAAAACCTGTCTGATCATTATGTATCAGTGTGGGTAGAAATTCTTCTAATCGTTTGGCCATGATGTAGGTAAATAATCTATAATCCACATTAAGAACAGATATTGGTCTAAATGACCCACATTCCATTTTATCCTTGCCTTCTTTCGGTATAGTTGAGATTATCGCCTCCTTCCAGCTGGGTGGCATTTGTGCCTTTTTTAGAGCCCAGTTCAGTGTGGGGAGCAAAACAGGAATTAGCTCAGTTCTAAATTCCTTATACCACTCTGCTGTATATCCATCTGATCCTGGTGACTTGCTTAATTTAAGGCTATTAATTGCAGTCTTTAGTTCAGCTTCAGTTATGTCAGCAGTCATGGTTCTATTTTGTTCTTTGCTTAAAGTGGGTGACTCTGAAGAATTCAGGAAGGTGTCAGTCTGGGCTATGCTTCCCCCTGGAGCTTTGGAATATAGAGTTTTGTAAAACATTTCAAAAGCTCTTGAATTTCACTTAGCATATTTTTTTTATCACTTTTGTTCTTGGATCCCTAATTCTATGAATTGTATTTTCTGCTATCTTTTTTTTCAGTTTCCACGCCAGCATTTTCATAGATTTAGATCCACGTTCATAGTGTCTCTGTTTCAGAAACATTAAATTTTTTCTAATTTCTTGTGTACCCAAACTATTAATTTCATTCCTAATTTTTAAAAGTTCCTCTAGTGTATCCTGTGCCAAACTCAATTTGTGTTTTTTTTCTAGTTCCTTAAGCTTATTTTGTAATTCCTCTAATGTTTTATTTCTTATTTTTTTCTTATATAAAGACATTGCTATAATTTTCCCTCTTAAGACAGCCTTCAGAGTATCCCATAGAATGGGAGGTGAAACCTCTCCATTACCATTAAATTTGAAGTAAAGACCAATTTCTTTTTTAATTTGTTCCTTTAAGTAGGGATCATTGAGTAGACTTGAATTTAGTTTCCAAATAGTATTCTTTGATTGTAGGTCAAAATCAACAGATAAATATATAGGTGCATGGTCACTTACATCTATTGTCCCAATTCCACAGGTGATTATTTTATCTCTATCTTTTCCAAATGTTATCAAATAGTCTATTCTTGTATATACGGAATGGAAAGCAGAATAATGAGTGTAATTCCTTCTGTCGGGGAAAAGGTCCCTCCATATATCAATTAGACCAACATCCTCAAAAAGAGTGTTAACTTTCTTATGTAAGGACTTTGTTTCATAAGTTTTTCTATTGGAAGAGTCTAACTTTGGTTGTAATTGTAAATATAAGTCTCCCCCACATAACAAGAAACCTTCTGTTTCCGTTACCATAATATTAGTAATTTCCTGGAAGAAACTAATATCACTTCCTGGGGGTGCGTATAGATTCAATAAATTAACTGGATTTCCATCTATATTCCCCCTTACCAGAATATATCTGCCCTCCTTATCTCCCATTTCGAATACTTTTTCAAAATTTAGCTTGCTTGAGATGAGAATAGCAACTCTTCCTCTATGTCCTGATTTATATGAGGAGAAAAACAAATTAGTGAAGCCCATTCTCTTGAATTTTCCATGCTCATTATCACTTAAGTGAGTTTCCTGTAAATATACTACATGGGTTTGTTCTTTTTTTCATTTTTGATATTATTTTACTTCGTTTGATTGGATTTAACAGCCCATTGACATTAAAAGAAATGAATTTTATTTTGTCCTTAGCCATGTGTATTTATCTGTTAGTATATCATTGAAATTTGCAGAATATAACTTAATCGATCTACTACTTGAACAAATAAGAACCAAGAAATGCGATTAATTTAAAAAAAAGGTAACGAAGATGTGATTCCAAGGCTGGGGTCTCTAGATGACCCTGGGTTGGGCTAGAAGAAACGTCTCGCAGTGGGGGACAGCCCCTCCTACCTGTGGGTTGAGGGCCCCCGCTGCAGTGCCTATAAAAGTAAGTTAAAAAAACCTATGTCCATTACTGTACACAGAAATGATTTCCCTGTGTATTCCTCCTATATATATATATATATATATATATATATATTCTAATTTAGGTGGGGAAAAAGGAGTGACTGAATGTATTTAAAAAATTGAGTAATATAAAATCCACATTATAATACTTATTTCTCGAGATAGGTTTATCACCGTCTATTTTTTCTTCCGTTTAGTTTATCAGCACTTTTAAAGTTAGCCAAACCTTATTGCTCTTCTGGAGGAGGTGAGGGCTGTCCTCAGGGAACTCACAGTCTCTTCCTAATATCCTTCTCTCATCCTGTTCCCGTCACCTGCTTTCTCGGTTCTCTTACTATTTCCCAAGCAGATCGAGATAACCGCTCAGCCAGACTTTCCCTTGGTTTGACCAGGCTAATGGGCAGCCCTCTGTTCTTCATGTCTGTAGTCTCCTCTTTCACCGTCTGATATAGGCGTATCCCTTCTTGGTAAAACATCGTCAGTTTAGCAGGGTACAGGGTTTGGAATTTAATCTTCCCTTGCTTTAATATTCGTTTTGTTTCGGAATATTCCTTCCGTTTTTGTAGGACCGCCGGGGAGTAATCTTGATCGAAGTATATGAACTTCCCGTTCCAAAAACCCTCTTCTTACCCCAGGCCATTCGTAGAATCTCCGCCTTGCTCTTGAATGGAAGGAATCTAAGTACTATAGAGCGCGGTTGACTTTCTCTGTCTCCGGGAGGCCTCGGGACGAGCGCACGATGCGACCTCTCAATTTCAATCTCCATAGTCGGGCGAATCTCCAGCGCTTCCCGCAGCAGCTTGTCTACAAACTTCACCATCGACAATCCCTTCGCTCCTTCGGGAACATTATAAATCCTGGTATTTCTCCATTGCGATCTTCCCTCCTGGTCAAGCAATTTACTTTCCTGTTGATTTAATATTCTTATCATCTTACTTAGTATCTGTTTCATGTTTTGCACGCGATCTTCCACCTTCTCAATTCGAGTCTCTGCCACCGCTATTTTCTGATTGACATTGGCGAGCTCTGACTTGATGTCATTTAGTCGCTGTCTTTTTATCTTTCTGGACTTCGCTTATCTCTTCCAAAATCCGTATCATATTTGCCGCTTCGCCTGATCGAGGCCCCGCGTCATCTTCACCACCACGCGAACGTGTAGGAGAGCTGCTCGTCGTACCGCCCTCTTCCATAGGCTCCGCAGTGATGCTTTTTTTTAATGTCCATTCTTTTTCCCCATTCTTGCCCCCCTTATCAATTCAGATATTTTCGGAAGATCTTATACTTGATGGATTAACAGGGCAAAATACGCGTTTTTCCGGAGGAGCTGTTGATTTAAGCTGCCATTCTGGATGATAACGTCACCAGAACCACCGTATGCCTTCTTAACCACAGAGTCAACTTGCTTAGCAGCTTTGAGTGTCCTATGGACTCGGACCCCAAGATCCCTCTATCCTCCACACTGCCAAGAGTCTTGCCATTAATGCTATATTCTGCCATTCTATTTGATCTGCCAAAATGAACCACCTCACACTTATTTGTGTTGAACTCTGCCAGTTCTCAGCCCAGTTTTGCATCCTATCAATGCCCCGCTGTAACCTCTGACAGCCCTCCACATTATCCACAACACCCCCAACCTCTGTGTCATCAGCAAATTTACTAACCCATCCCTTCACTTCCTCATCCAGGTCATTTATAAAAATCACAATGAGTAGGGGTCCCAGAACAGATCCCTGAGGCACACCACTGGTGACTGACCTCCATGCAGAATATGACTGCAGCAAGTCATCCCTATAATCACCAAGATGCTTTTCCATAGTGAATACTGAAGTAAAGTATTCATTAAGTACCTCTGCCATCTCCTCTGGTTCCATACACACTTTTCCACTGTCACACTATTCTCTCATGTCTTATCCTCTTGCTCTTCACATACTTGTAGGATGCCTTGGGGTTTTCCTTAATCCTGTCCGCCAAGGCCTTCTCATGGCCCCTTCTGGCTCTCCTAATTTCATTCTTAAACTCCTTCCAGCTAACCTTATAATCTTCTAGATCTCTATCATTACCTAGTTTTTTGAACCTTTCATAAGCTCTTCTTTTCTTCTTGACTAGATTTACAACAGCCTTTGTACACCACGGTTCCTGTAGCCTACCATCCTTTCCCTGTCCCATTGGAACATACCTATGCAGAATGTCATGCAAATATCCCCTGAACATTTGCCACATTTCTTCTGTACGTTTCCCTGAGAATATCTGTTTCCAATTTATGCTTCCAAGTTCCTGCCTGATAGCTTCATATTTCCTCTTACTCCAATTAAATGTTTTCCTGACTTGTCTGTTCCTATCCCTCTCCAATGCTATGGTAAAGGAGATAGAATTATGATCACTATCTCCAAAATGCTCTCTCACTGAGAGACCTGACATCTGACCAGTTTCATTTCCTAATACCAGATCAAGCACAGCCTCTCCTCTTGTAGGCTTACCTACATATTGTGTCAAGAAACCTTTCTGAACACACCTAAAAAACTCCACTCCATCTAAACTCTAGGGAGATGCCAATCAATATTTAGGAAATTAAAATCTCCCACCACAACATCTTTGCAGAAGCTGTCTCCCTATCTGCTCCTCAATGTCCCTGTTACTATTGGGTGGTCTATAAAAAACACCCAGTAGAGTTATTGACCTCTTCCTATTCCTAACTTCCACCCACAGAGACTCTGTAGACAATCCCACCATGACCTCCTCTCCTTCTGCAGCCGTGACACTATGCCTGATCAACAGTGCCGTACCCCCACCTCTTTTGTCTCCCTCCCTGTCCTTTCTGAAACATCTAAAGCCTGGCACTTGAAGTAGCCATTCCTGCCCCTGAGCCATCCAAGTCTCTGTAATGGCCACAACATCATAACTCCAAGTACTGATCCATGTTCTAAGCTCATCCGCTTTGTTCGTATTACTCCTTGCATTAAAACAGACACATCTCAAACCATCGGTCTGAGCGTGTCCCTTCTCTATCACCTGCCTATCCTCCCTTTTGCACTGTCTCCAAATTTTCTCTATTTGTGAGCCAACCTCCCTTTCCTCCGTCTCTTCAGTTTGTTTCCCAACCCCCAGCAATTCTAGTTTAAACTCTCCCCAATAGCCTTAGCAAACTTTCCCGCCAGGATATTGGTCCCCCTCGGATTCAAGTGCAACGCATACTTTTTGTACAGGTCAAGCCTGCCCCAGAAGAGGTCCCAATGATCCAGAAATCTGAATGCCTGCCCCCTGCTCCAATCCCTCAGCCATACATTTATCCTCCACCTCACTCTATTCCTATACTCACTGTCATGTGGCATAGACAGTAATCCCAACATTAATGCCTTTGAGGTCCTGCTTCTCAACTTCCTTCCTAACTCTCTGTAGTCTGTTTTCAGGACTTCTTCCCTTTTCCTACCTATGTTGTTGGTGCCATTATGTACCACGACGTCTGGCTGTTCACCTTCCCACTTCAGGATATCATGGACACAATCGGAAACATCCCGGATCCTGGACCCTGGCACCTGGGAGACAAACTACCATCCGTATTTCTTTCCTGCATCTACAGAATCGCCTGTCTGACCCCCTAACCATAAAGTGCCCTATCGCTGCTGCCATCCTCTTCCTTTTCTTACCCTTCTGAGCCAGAGGGCCAGACTCTGTGCCAGAGGCTTCCCCCAGGTAGGCTGTCTCCCCCAACAGTACTCAAACAGGTCTGGGAATTCGCCCAGCAGTTGAGTAAACTCACATGTGGTGGTGCATGTTCGTGACAGAGTCGTTGTGGGGAACTTACTGGGGGAGCAGGGTAACGACTCAAAGTCCTTGACATCACAAACTGGTAGTTCTTAAGATCGACTTAAAGTGCTTGGGTACTCAGGAAATCTGCACCGAGCAGAAGTCCAGCCACCTTAGCCAGGACGAAGTCCCATGTATAACACCGCCACTGAAGCAGAGAGTAACCTGTAGTGTCCTTTAAGTCTGGATCCCACTCCCGATGTCAGCCTCCAGTGAGGTTTCATTACTCTTTGCGATGCTGGCAGCACACTCACTTGAGCACCTGTGACATACAGGAAGTGTCGTCCTGAGGGACGTCCATAATAAGACCATAAGACGTAGGAGCAGAATTAGGCCATTTGGCCCATCGAGTCTGCTCCCCCATTCAATTATGGCTGATCTTTTTATCTCTCCTCCTCAACCCCATTTTCTGGCCTTCTCCCCGTAACCTTTGATGCCGTGTCCCATCAAGAGCCTATCAAACTCTGCCTTAGATACATCCAATGACCTGGCCTGCACAGGTGCATGTAGCAACAAATTCATGGCTAAAGAAATTTCTCCACATCTCTGTTTTGAGTGGATGCCCCTCTATCCTGAGGCTGTGCCCTCTTGTCCTAGACTCCTCCACCATGGGAAACATCCTTTCCACATCTACTCTGTCTAGGCCTTTCAACATTTGAAAGGTTTCAATGAGATCCCCCCTCATCCTTCTAAATTCCAGCGAGTACAGACCCAGAGCCATCAAACGTTCCTCATATGATAACCCTTTCATTCCTGGGATCATCCTTGTGAACGTCCTCTGGACCCTCTCCAATGCCAGCACATCTTTTCTAAGATGAGGGGCCTAAAACTGTTCACAATTCTTAATGTGAGGCCTCACCAGTGCCCTATAAAGCCTTAACATCACATCATTGCTCTTTTATTCTAGACCTCTTGAGATGAACGCTAACATGGCATCTGCCTTCCTCACCACTGACTCAACCTGCAAGAGTGTTCTGCACAAGGACTCCCAAGTCCCTTTCCATCTCAGATTTTTGGATTTTCTCCCCGTTTAGAAAATAGTCTGCACATTTATTTCTACTACCAAAGTGCACGACCATGCATTTTCTAACATTATATTTCATTTGCCACTTTCTTGTCCATCTTCCTAATCTGTCTAAGTCCTTCTATATCCTACCTGTTTCCTCAACGCTACCTGCCTCTCCACCAGTCTTTGTATCATCTGCAAACTTGGCATCAAAGCCATCTATTTCATCATCTAAATCATTTATATACAGCATAAAAAGAAATGGTCCCAACACCAACCCCTGTGGAACACCACCAGTCACTGGCAGCCAACCAGACAAGGATCCTTTTATTCCCACTCACTGCCTCCTACCAATCAGCCAATGCTCTAACCATGTTCATAACTTTCCTGTAATACCATGGACTCTCAACTTGGGTAAGCAGCCTCATGTGTGGCACCTTGTCAAAGGCCTTCTTAAAGGCCAAATATACAACATCCACTCCATCCCCTTTATCTATCCTACTTGTAATCTCCTCAAAGAATTCCAACAGGTTTGTCTGGCAGGATTTTCCCTGAAGGAAACCATACTGACTTTGTACTATCTTGTCTTGTGCCACCAATTACTCCATAACCTCATCCTTAACAATTGACTCCAACATCTTCCCAACCACTGAGGTCAGGCTAACTGGTCTACAATTTCCTTTCTGCTACCTTCCTCCTTTCTTAAAGAGTGGAGTGACATTTGCCATTTTCCAGTCCTCTGGCACCATGCCAGAGTCCAATGATTTTTGAAAGATCACTTTTAATGCCGCCATAATCTCCAATTCTACCTCTTTCAGAAGCCTAGGGTGCAGTTCATCTGGTCCAGGTGACTTACATACCTTTAGGACTTTCAGCTTTTTGAGCACCTTCTCCCTTGTAATAGTAACTGCACCCACTTCTCTTCCTTCACACACTACAACGTCTGGCATACTGCTGGTGTCTTCCACAGTGAAGACTGACACAAAATACTCATTTAGTTCATCTACCATCTCCTTGCCCCCTGTTATTCTTTCTCCTGCCTCATTTTCTAGAAGTCCCATATCCACTCTCATCTCTCTTATTTTTTTACATACTTGAAGCTTTCACTATCCACTTCGATATTATTTGCTTGCTTGCTTTCATATTTTATTTTCTCCTTTCTAATGATTCTTTTAGTTGCTTTCTGTAGGTTTTTAAAAACTTCCCAATCCTGTATCTTCCCACTACATTTTGCTTTGTTTTATGTCCTCTCTTTTGTTTTTACATTACTTCCCTGTCAGCCACGGTTCTACTACTTTGCCATTTGAGAATTTCTTCATTTCTGGAATACACATGCTGCTCTGCTGACATCCCTTCCAATGTACTTTGGCCAACTCCTCTCTCATACCACTGTAATTTCCCTTTTACTCCACTGAAATACTGCTACATCAGACTTTACTTTCTCCCTATCAAATTTCAAGTTGAACTCAATCATACTGTGATCACTGGTTCCTAAGGGTTCTTTTACCTTAAGCTCCCTAATCGCTTCCGGTTCATTATAACACCCAATCTAGTATAGATGATCCCCTAGTAGGCTCAATGACAAACTGCTCTAAAAAGCCATCTCTTAGGCATTCAACAAACTCACTCTCTTGAGATCCATTACCAACCTAATTTTCCCAATTGACCTGCATGTTAAAATCTCCCATGACTACCATAACATTTCCCCTTTGATATGCCTTTTCTATTTCCTGTTATAATCTGTGGTCCACGTCCCAGCCACTATTGGGAGGCCTGTAGATAACTGCCATCAATGTCCTTTTACCCTGGCAGTTTCTTACTTCAACCCACAAGGATTCAGCATCTTCTGATCCTATGTCACATCTTTCTACTGATTTGATGCCATTTTTTACCAGCAGAGCCACACCACCCCCTCTGCCTACCTTCCTATCCCTCCAATACAACGATAATGAATAGTAGATGACCCAGGCAGCTGGAATCTATGGTGTTCACAGATCTCTGATGTCCCAATGTCCCACTGTCGAAGCTGCAAGGTGGTCGGCACTTCCTAATGTCCGTACCAAAGCGAGCGTGGTAAAAGCATAGGCCCGGCATCATCTGTTTCGCAGCCATGGGCATCCTTATGTTGCTGACCCGGTTTATTTAGGGAGGGAAAGGAGGAGGAATGATGCAGCACTACCTGGCTGAGTGTAGACTATCAGCCACTTAGCAAGCTCCCTAAAGTCCATCATGGGTACATTAGTGAGGGCTGTGTGAACTGAATCAGGCATTTGCTGCATGAAGAGTTTTTAAAAAACAAAACAAGGATGGTGATTTCCCAGGAGAGACAGCATGTGGTCCATTAGCTCCAACAGCTTAGCACCGCCAAAGCCGGGCAAGGGCAGCAACTGTTCGGCACGTTCAGGCTCCGATAGTCCAAAAGTCTGTAAAAGGTGAGTTTTCAGTGATCGTTATTTATTGTGTTCAGATGGGTGTTCAAGCAGACTCACCACTCTCACAGCCATGGAGTTTCTGAGTGACACTACCACATAGAACTATTTAGTGTTGGTGATGGAGATTTCTCACAGGGTGAATCGGGCCTTGGCTTGTACAAACCAACTGACAGCATTTTGCTCCCAAAACTCTGGCAGTTTCAAATAATTTCCTGGAACTTGGGAGTCACCTGTGTAGGCTTTCACAAATAAAAATGGTGGAGGTGTTTTATGTTTAACTCTTTTGTTGTACTCCAAACACGGAATACCAAAAAGCACGATTATTGAACATCATGTAATACGTCATAACATCAGACCAGCCTCTGAAAGTGAACCCCAGTTGAATGTCAGTGATTGTGAATTATGTGCGTTTCCACAATTACGCTACCCTGTGAACCTTTGGTGGAAGGAGAATGGCAGCATTTTTACACTCCACTTTGCCTGCAGAACTCTCTTGGGCAAGCAACAAAGCTGGGTATCTGCAGTGACACAGCTGTTGTTAAAGCTCTAAACTCAACCATTAACTTTTGCATGGGAAGCTGTCTGCTCCTGTTATCAGTTGTATGCTTGAAGAACAGCGATTTGCTCTCACGTGACAGTACGCTGACCTCTGGTTGGAACAGACTGAAGTTCCACTGAATTGTAAGATGTTGGATGGCCTTTGTTTTTGCTTCTGTGGAACGAGAAAACTGTAAGCTACCCAGAAGGGGAGTTTGTTGCTGCCCAGCACTATGTGTGCTCTGCTTTCTGACTGGAATAGGAAGAGTCATGCTGTGCATGAATTCC